>NC_057794.1:366776405-366811711 GCF_018294505.1 Triticum aestivum
GGCCAGGGCAGGCCACGCGCCCCCTCCCCCTTGTCTGAATAGGACAAGGAAGGGGGGCGGCGCCCCCCTTTCCTCTTTCCCCTTTCCCCTTTCCTTCTCCAACAAGGCAAGAGGGGGGAGTCCCACTCCCAGTGGGAGTAGGACTCCTCCAGGCGCACCCCTAGGGGTTGGCCGCACCTCCCCCCTCCCTGCTTTATATACAGGGGCAGGGGGCACCCCATGACACACAAGTTGATCTTCGTGATCGTTCCTTAGCCGTGTGCGGTGCCCCCTTCCACCATATTCCACCTCGATCATATCGTAGCGGTGCTTAGGCGAAGCCCTGCGTCGGTAGAACATCATCACCGTCATCATGCGGTCGTGCTGACGAAACTCTCCCTCAACACTCGGCTGGATCGGAGCTTGAGGGACGTCACCGAGTTGAACGTGTGCAGAACTCGGAGGTGTCGTACGTTCGGTACTTGGATCGGTCAGATTGGGAAGACGTACGACTACTTCCTCTATGTTGTGTCAATGTTTTTGTTGCCTGTCTATGAGGGTACCTAGACATCACTCTCCCCTCTCGTTGCTATGCATCACCATGATCTTGCGTGTGCGTAGAATTTTTTTTGAAATCACCATGACCTAGAACTACGTGCAGGCCCTATAAACCGAGACACCTAAAAATAAAGAAACCAAGACGGAGAGGGTAGTTCAGCACGTATCTTTTTAGATCAATATAGTCGGGATTCTCCAAGGAGCAAAACCAAGTGGTAGGCTACTCCTGTCGTGTTGGCGTAGCAACTCAAGCAGGGTCAGTCCGCACACGAAATGGCGACACACTTAACAGGACCCCTTTGGCTGACATGTGGCTCATCCACCATCTTGTTCCACCTGCGATGCACCAAATTACAGTTCGGACAGCGGTTGGAATTGGAGGCACCCGGTCGTAGCGACGCAGTAGTAGAAAATGAGCGATGAGGGGTCAAATCACAAAGCCCCACCTTTCCCGCATTAAGCTGGACGGACGAAGCAACCATCATTTCACTCTAGGGCGCAAGAGCATAAAGAAAAGAGAAAACAATGATGCGTGTGGCAGCTACCTAGGGCACCTAGGGTAGGGGTCTCCACTACAGATCCTTTTTTTGAAAGTGCCTCCACTACAAATCGGCTTCTCCCTCGTCCTCTTGAAGAAAACCGATGATGAGTGCAGCGGTAGGGTTTGTAGGAGTATTACGGTGTGCGGGGCCACGTCGTAGTAAACGGGTTTGAGTTGACGCCTTAAATATGTGTGGGCCGCTTGGTTTTACGGGAATGAGGCAGCATTTTGGGTTCAGGGACCAGTGGAGATATAGTACGTACAAAAAATTATGGACGTGTGTTCGACCGAAAGGCAATGATGCATGGGCCCTGCATTTTGATATACCCGGGGCCGCGTGAAATTTGCTACTCTACTCAAAACTTGTAAGGTACACATGTATTGAACGCATGAGATTTCGAAACCAAATTATGAATAAATACACACTATAGCATGTAAAGCTTTGAGTCATATATGCATGATGTAGATGTTCGTTTAGTTCTTATAGTTCATCTCATTCAAAATCAATTAGTTTTCTAAAAATGTTAAGATTCATGGGGTTGTGCATTGTAAATCATAAAGTAAAAAAAAAATAATGGCAATTCATTTAGAAAAAATAACCAATTATGTTACAGAAGATTCTAGAACAAAGGAGAAGTGCTTGTGTTTTGAGGTTTATGCATTATGCTTAAGTTCAACCATGGAGTCTTCTAAATTGTACATGTGGTAGATATGGTGGAATGTTGATAATATCCAACGGTCAGTAGTGCTCGGATTTGCCTATCTCCGCACTGTCGGGTTAGCTTCATCCAGCGACCATCTTTCAAAGTTATTGGCACACTATATAGTTCTTGTGCCATAGTTGCATGTTTTGGAAAAAAGCTACTAGTAGGTTGTACTATCTATTTAGGAATGGAAGATGTATACATGGAAGTTTTAGGGAAAGAGATGACATGGAGCATCTCACTTCCTATGAGTAGGGATTGGAAAAGAGATGTCATTTGGTTCACATCATAGGAACTTTTCTATTGAATCTAGAGATGGCATGTATCTCAATTCCTATGAGGAGGGATTAGAAAAGAGATGTAATTTGGTTCATATCATAGGAACTTTTCTATTGAATATACGCTAATGTTTATTTTCCTTTGAAATTAAGGTAGTATAGGAATCCATTCATATGAACCAAGTGGCTCTAAAGCTACAGAAATGATATCATGTTTATTTCCTTTGAAATGTGGAGTATATGAATCTATTCCTATGAACCAGTTGGCTCTAAAGGAACAAATCCTACAAAAATCACATCATATAGAGTTCCTATGATATTCCTCGACACTAAATGATGCTTGAAATTGTTGCGGGTGATACGGTGGTCTTTTTTTGTAGACTCCTCACCCATCTTTATAGTTACCTCTCAAAGATGAATGAAATGATATATACATGGTATTCTACATGTGCAATTTGGTACACGAAAACTCGGTAAAAGTTTGCGAGGTTCGAATTTTCAATAAAGTTATATGCACTGCATTTCGGAACGGAGGGAGCCTACGGAAGTTGCTAAAACTCACATGGAAGATTTGTGTGTAGGAGGAGTGGCTGTTCTGTTAAATGACATGGCAAAACTGACATTGTCGGATGCCGATATAACGGTTCTTACGGCATTCGTCAGGAAAAGGCTTGTGGCGAACGTTTGTTGGATAATGATTTACGGACACATGCATTGCATTGATATGTGCCCCCTCTCTCTCAGGCACACGCACCCTCATGAGTCACGACTCTCCCGAGTCCTCTCGCAGACTCACACGTCGCACCCACCGTCTATCTGCAGGTAGACATCACGCACATATGTGCTCTTCACACCCTACCCTCAAAACTTCTAAAAAACAAAAGACGGCGCGCACATTTTATTTTAGCTCACATGTCACACACTTATACTATTACTCTTGTGGCGAACATTCTTTGGGCATAGTATATTGTACTCTCACGAAGAGAAACGGTGCACGCACACACTAGTTCTCTCACACCCACTCGCTGGTACACGTAGGAGCGCATTTTTTTGAAGCTGGTACAACAAAATCACTCCACTATATATAAAAGCAGGAGCCTTAGCGCTTGCTTTACTAGGGTTCCTCTCGTTCACTCTCTCATGCTCTCCAGATCTAAGCAACACATAGGTGGCCACACTCTCTCTCAGCTCACGGATGGTCACAAATCCGGCCGGACAACCTCGACCGGAGCAGGGGTGTAGGTGCATCGTTCACGCTGTCGTCGGCTGCGAGGGAGGAGACCAACGGCTGCCTGCTCATCCCGATCGGCGGTGTAACACCCTCGATGCGGCTATATCTCCCATGTGTCGAAGCACGACTTAGAGGCATAACCGCATTGAAAGCAATATCGCAAGTGAGGTAATCTTCACACAACCCATGTAATACATAAGGGAAAGAGATACGCAGTTGGCTTACAATCGCCACTTCACACAATACACGAATAAAGCATTACATCATCCAAATACAAACAAGGTCCGACTACGGAACCAAAATAAAAGAAGACTACCCCAAATGCTACTGATCAACTGGAAACGGAACAACACAAAGGACAAGATCTTCATCGAGCTCTTCCTTGAGCTTGGTTGCGTCATCTGCTCGGTAACATCGGCACCTGCAAACTGGTTTTGGAAGTATCTGTGAGTCACGGGGACTCAGCAATCTCACACCCTCGCGATCAAGACTATTTAAGCTTATAGGTAAGGCAAAGGTATGAGGTGGAGCTGCAGCAAGCGACTAGCATATATGGTGGCTAACATACGCAAATGAGAGCGAGAAGAGAAGGCAAACCACGTTCAAGAAACTATGATTAAGAAGTGATCCTAGAACAACCTACGTCAAGCATAACTCCAACACCGTGTTCACTTCCCGGACTCCGCCGGAAAGAGACCATCACGGTTACACACGCGGTTGATGCATTTTAATTAAGTTAAGTGTCAAGGTTTTCTACGACCAGACATTAACAAATTCCCATCTGCCCATAACCGCGGGCACGGCTTTTGAAAGTTCAATCCCTATAGGGGTGTCCCAACTTAGCCCATCACAAGCTCTCACGGTCAAAGAAGGATATTTCTTCTAGCGGAAAGACCCGACCAGACTCGGAATCCTGGTTACAAGACATCCTCGACAATGGTAAAACAAGTCCAGCAACACCGCCTGAATGTGCCGACAAATCCTGATAGGAGCTGCACATATCTCGTTCTCAGGGCACACTCGGATATGTCAAGCTACGAGCAAAACCAACCCTCGAGTTGCCCCGAGGTGGCCCCGCAGGCTGCCCATTTCGGACCAACACTCAAAGGAGCACTGGCCCGGGGGGGTTTAAATAAAGATGACCCTTGAGTCTGCAGAACCCAAGGGAAAGAATAGGCTAGGTGGTGAATGGTAAAACCAATGTTGGGCATTGCTGGAGGACTTTTATTCAACGCGAACTATCAAGGGGTTCCCGTTATAACCCAACATTGTAAGGAACGCAAAATCCGGGAACATAACACCAATATGACGGAAACTAGGGCGGCAAGAGTGGAACAAAACACCAGGCATAAGGCCAAGCCTTCCATCCTTTACCAAGTATATAGATGCATTAATTAAATAAGAGATATTGTAATATCCCAACAAAAATCCATGTTCCAACAAGGAACAAACTTCAATCTTCACCTTCAACTAACAACGCTACAAGAGGGGCTGAGCAAAGCGGTAACATAGCCAAACAACGGTTTGCTAGGACAAGGTGGGTTAAAGGCTTGGCTCAACAATATGGGAGGCATGATAAGCAAGTGGTAGGTATCGCAGCATATGCATAGCAAAAGAGCGAGCATCTAGCAAGCAAAGATAGAAGTGATTTCGAGGGTATGGTCATCTTGCCTGAGATCCCGCAAGGAAGAAGAATGAATCCATGAAGAAGACAAAGCGGACGTAGTTGAACGGATCCTCACAAACACGACGTTACCAGAACTAACCCGAAGGAGCAACACCGGAAAGAAGCAAACAACATAGTAAACAACCACCACATAAACATAGCATGATGCACAACGAAGTATGATGCATGTCCGGTTTAATGAATCATGGCATGGCAAAGTTCACAACCAAACCTAAAAATTAAGTGGAGCTCAATATGCAACGAGTTGCATATTGACAGAACACCACATCAATTATTTAGTTCTCTCTCGTTTAGGTACCCAACAATATTAAATGTTGTTAAACATGGCAAGAGGTGAGGCATAACAAAACTACACCATCTAAACAATTTAAATGGGACTGGATATAACAAATAACGAATCCGGTAAATCCCCATATGCCTTAGTAATTTATTGCAACAACAATTTAAACATTTTTAATGTTGTTATCATGATGCGGATAACATGTTCAAGTTATGCAAGTTTTAAGAAAATGTCAATACGAGCATTTTATGAGGCATTTGTCACCGTGGTGGAAAGAGAAAGGGTGCCACGGCAACGATGACGAAAACGGTGCCACTGCAACGTTCCGGTTCCGGTAACTCGATTGAGATACCGATGCAAAGGAGAAGTATGCGGATACGTGCAAAAGATGGTGGGGCACTCCCGGATACCGGGTGCCCCATGAGTCGATGATGGTGACAAGGCAAAAGAGGGGCGACGTGCACTGACAATTCGAGCAAAGAGCAAGCACGAGCATCTCATACATCACACATGCATTAGTTCAGGGGCGGCCGTGTCGGCGGTTATACCTTTCGGAACATGCATAGGGGACGGTTCTCGTTCTTAGAGGGAAGTAGGCGTTCTCGCGACGACGGTAGTGGAAGTAGTCGATCTCGCATGCTCTAGGGTCGACGGTAGAGGTTCTCGCGATCTTGACGACGGTAGTAGTACATGTTTATTGGTAGTCGAACATGACGATCCGGAGAGGGTACTTGGCAACATGCGCGTCGTCGGTAGTTGTACACAAACATTGTCGGACTTGACGGGTTCGCGGTCTTCGGACGTAGTGGTACACGTTCAAGGAGTAGGTCGTACACGTCGGCGGTAGTTGTTCTCATTTCGTCGTGGAAGTAGTTGCACATCTCATAGCGGTACTTGACGATTTCGGAGACGGCGGAAGACGAACTTGGCGGTCCTCATCATCCTGGTACTTCGCGTTATTTCTGGTTCGGTGATCGTTTCAGGCGTCGAGCGTCGTGGAGGAACTTGAGGTTCTTAGCGATTCCGAAGACGGCGGTAGTGGAAGTAGTGGTTCCCGTTCCATAGTCGAACTTGTCGAATCCAAACTCTTCGAGGGTCGTCGTGGTACTTGACGATATCCAGGACAATCTTGTGACTTGCCGATCTCTGTCAGGGTACTTCGTCTCGGGTTATATCGACGGTAGCGGAACTTGCATCGGTTGAAGAGGAACTTGGCGCATCCACGTGTAGGGGTACTTGGCAATCGACGGATGTCGTGGTACTTGTCGGTCCAGGTCTTGGTGTAACCGGTGCACACAACTATTCCCACTCGGGCTTCATGGAGGCATCGGTTCAAGCTGCACCTGCTCGGGAGGAGGCACTGCAAGCATGCAACAGCTAAAGAGCCCCCGGTCTTGGTGTCCAGCGGCAGCAACACAGACGGCTGGACGGATGCAGGGACGCTGGCGGCAGGGAACGGAGGCAACAACGGTGGCCTGGCATGGGAAAGGTCGGCACGCGCGATGCTGCGGACGAGCCATGGGGCACGCCAGCGGATGGAGCATGAATGGTAAGTAGAGGAACTCGCATCCATGGCAGCAAGGAACTTGATGATTCTGTCGATAACTCGTGGAACTTGGCGGGGAACGGCAGGGCGGCGGCAGTCCGGCGACACGGTGCAGCAGGACGGCGAGGTGGAGCTCGGGGAAGGGGCACGGCGCGACAGATGAGGGTCCACGCGTGTTGGGTAGCTGCCTGGAGCTCGCCGGAGTAGCTGTAGGGGAGGCATGGCGGCACTCGGAGGAGGTTGAGGAAGGCAGGGGCGCGCTGGTCGACGATGAGGGCGACAGGGAGGTCTGGTGGTGCGGCACCAAGGGCAGCAAGGTGGAGGTCGGGCGCGGGGGTCTCGCGGTGGAGGCGGCGATGCGGACTGGAGGTGCGCGCAGGCTGCGAGGGAGGGAGAGGGGATCGAGTGGTTCTGGGGCTGCGGGGTTGGAGGGAAGGAGACGAAGGAGATGGGATCGAACGAACGCCAGGGGTGCGAGGCGATGGTCTCGTGGCGGCGGAGGGAGATGAGGGAGTGAGATGGGATCGGGCTAGGGTTAGTATTAGGTGGGGGCACAGCTGGGCCAAGGGGCAAATGGGCCTAGGTGCAGGCAGGAGGCCTAGCTGGCTGAGGGGAAGGTTGGGCCGGTTAGAGGCCCAGCTGGGATGGACTCTCTTCTCCCTCTCCCCTATTTCCTTTTTTTAAACAGAGAAATTAAGAGAAAGGAAAATATAGAAGGGAAGGTTAGAGAAAGAATTTGGGCATGAGGTTAAATTTCCCGGACTCATAAAAATGAGTTTGTTCCGAGAAAAAATGCATTTGGCACCGCTTGAAAGGATTGCATTCAAACACATTTGAATGTGATTCAAATAAGTTTGAATTAGAAAAACAATTTTGGAGAGTCCAAAAATGTTCGGAATTTTTGTGGAGATCGGGAAAGCGATGAAAGAAGATATGGGCAAAGTTTGAGGACCAAACTCGAAGCAGAAAAGTCATGGGGAATATTTGCAAGTGTGTTGTGTTTAATTCCAAAAGAATGGAATATTATTTATATAGCTCCCTAAAATATTGGGAGAATATGTTTTAAAGAGTGATCACCATAGTGAATATCCCTTGATTTAAATGGACCGAAGATCCATGCAATTTATTTAGTTGAGTTAAGAAAAGAAATGACATGATGGCATGATGACATGATGCAATGCACATGATACAAAGAAAAAGAATGCAACGAACCAAACAAATCACCCAACGAAACTCGGAAAACATGGAAGGCATCTGGAACTCCGGTCTTGGGGCGTTACAACACTCCACCACTACGAGAGGATCTCGTCCCGAGATCTAGGATGACACCGGAGGGGAAAATGGAAGAGAAAGATAAGAGGTAAAACTAAGTTGCTTCTTTGACAAACGAGTGAACCAAAGAACCTTGAGAGGTTGAGCAAATTGAAAAGAAGAAAACAACGGAGATGAACCAAGTTGAAAACACTCCGGTTAAATGGATAAACCAAGAAAAGAACACGAACCTGACAAAACAAGAAGATGGGTTGAAGAGAGCAACAACACAATGCCTCCGGAACGGAAGAATAGAAGATAGATAATTGCCATAGGAGAACTGAGAAGAAAATGCTAACTTCTGCCACAAAAGAGCTTGAAGAGGCATCTTTAGGAGAATGGTCGAACGGAGTTGTTGGAAACCCAACGACGAAAAGATAGGCTTGATGTGGGCTTATGGAAAAACATTTCAAAATTACGAGGTGAAATTCTGCCACAAACGAAAACGAAAAATTGGATTGATATGAACAAGGAGACAAGAAGATTATTTCACCGGGAGGATAAATGAAGAACTTGGATCATTTATAAGAACCACAAATAGCAACAATGCTTAGGGAAGGCTTTAGGTGAAACATGACGCAAGATAACTCCAACGAATAGATTGGTGGATTTAAAATATTTCATTCTTAACAACAAGTGAATCATGAAACGTGAACTCAAGTTATCAAGAATGACATAATACCACCTCCAATGATACAGAAGAAAGAATTGCACTTCGGATTGCAAGAATAAGAAAGCTTGAGCTCGTCTGAAAAGAATCTTGATGAACACTTCGAGAAGGAATTAAATCCTTGATGAACCATCATGTAGAACCTTGATGAAGAACTCCGGTAACAAAAGTATAACGAAAAGAAAGAGAAGTTGAAAACACAAGGTGAATCCTTGCAATGATTAGATGGATCTCCGTGGCGATATAATTGAAAGAGGTTGGAACTCCGGGAAAAAAGATAAGATGAACAATTGACAATGATAATTAGTTATTGTGAACAAACTCGGGAGGAACGAATCCAGCATTTGGGTGAAGCAAGAATAAGAATTATGTTATGCCTATCCTTCACCAATTCAAATTGATGACAAACAACGGATTTGGCATACTAATTATTCTCGAAGAAAGGATTAATATAGATATCGCGCCAACTTGAGAAGGTCTTCAACGAAACACCGGTGGAATCAAAACAACGATTGAATTGATATGATAACGAAAGAAGAGGAATCTTGCACGAACCACCATAAGAGTTGAAAATGAACAAAGAAAAGATAAAGAAACACCGGGAAGAATTAGCAAATGAACGAAGAAGCTTGAGGGGATTTAGTTACATGAGAACGAATAGATCAAGAACTGATTAGAGGATAATTGATCGATCCACCGGTAAGATTAGGAGAACGATAACTGAAAGCTGGGAATGAATAATTATGAGATGATGGGCTCCGGGGAATCAAACTGAAAATACTCTAAATTACTCTAGATGGGTGAAATGAATTCTCATGCTCAAAAACAATTATGAGAGGATGGCATCAAGCTAGAATCACGATTCTAGAAGAGAATGGAGCAAGATTGGGAGAAAAAAATCTTCTTCGATCTTCAAAATCTGAGAATGATGACGAGAAACACCACCCTGAATTATTTAGACGATCCGGGATGACAAATAGAAAGGTCGAGCCAACGGTGAAAAGAATTTGAAAGATCTTGAAGAAAATACATATGACTGATGATGAATCATTCTTACATCAAACTTTAAGATGAATTTTGAGGGTAGCTCCGGGAACTAAGAAGAGTCAGGTAAGATCCTGGCAAAAGACATGTGGGTTAGGGCCCACTCAAAAGGAACACCGTTGAAAAGATTTGAAGAGAGATAGATAGCATCGGTTGAATAAAATGGCTTGAATGAGATAACAACCTCGAAATAGGTTTGAACGGATCTTGAAGGAAAAGACGAGCCTTCCGAGATATCTTCAGCACTCCGGAATAATTGAATAGCGAGAAACAAATGAATATGATGAGCACCGGCATGAGAAGGTATTTGAAACGAGGAAAGGATAAGATCTATAAAGCTTGAATTAAATCCACCGGAGAAGAAAAGATCGAAGAATACAACACTTGAAGCTCCATTAGAATCTTCATGAGAATCACCGGGTAAGAAGATGAAGGAAAAGAATGGAGAGACTTCACGTGAATAAAAGGATACTTGATTAAGAAATCTGAGTCCTTGAAGAAACAAGGGTGGGAGGGTGGGAAAACAAAGGCAACTTGGGATGGATGAAACAAACAACGTTGAGAGCTTAGATTGAATCTTGCGGATGTTGAAAATGGATGGATCCGCTTGAAGAGAAGCACACCTATTGAAAAGGATTGGCAAGACAATCTCGATGATCAAGAAGGATTAGTATTCACAAAGGAGTATGAGAACACCACTTAGGAAAGGCATGGAATCAACATTTGACTCCGAAGCAACTCGAATACCACAACTCAAAACAAGACAAGGATTGGCTTGCAAAATAAGCCGGAACAAACATATGATAGAGATTTCGTCCGAAGTTTTCATGGTGGGGCCTACACGGGCTCGATCGTACAGCACCATCATGTACAAGGCAGTGCACATGACATACTAAGCGTCCCCGAGTCGGCATAGCCAAGGACTCTTTAAGACACAACGAGACCACTTTAAACCAACCATGGATAGGCGGACCACTAGACGTCGAACCCCAATTTCATATCATACATCTGTCGAAAAGATATCCTAGGAGCTACTTGAATTCCCACTTATAAACTCCCGAAATTTTCCGGTTATGCAATCAGGTGTTGGGGATACAGGGGAAGCATAATATCTCACCCAAAACTAGCAAATCCTACATCCAGCTGTATCCATCCTTCAACACATAACCAAGAAACCTTCGGAAATCGTTTACCTCAACCTTCGAAAAGCATCCGTTATACGAGTTATGGCAATACTCCCGAACTCCCGCCCCAATACTGGGTGGCGTCAAGGTTATCTCACCAACAACTGCATAAAAGAGCTTTTCGATGTCGGCAAAACTAATCTCGGGTATTCCAGAACTGCAACGATAAAATTGTGACGACAACACCTCGGAGCTCAACTCCCCGGGACACTGCCACAACCCCTAAATGTCAGGACGCACCAAGAACAATATTCTCGTCACAAAACCATCGGAACGATTCCAAGATACCCGTGTGATCCTAAAAAAATAGTGAAATTTGAGAAGAGAAGAATCAAAACTCTATGTCAGGATGCCTCATCAGAGCGATGAAGGGACTGAGGTGTAAAAAGAAGTCCTACTCTCCGATATATATAATCCTAAATGACTCAAAACATTTTTCTAGGCTCAACAATGCCAGCGATTCGATCAAGTAGGGGGCTCCTAAGGTCGGGGAAGGCTCTGATTACCAACTTGTAACGCCCTCGATGCGGCTATATCTCCCATGTGTCGAAGCACAACTTAGAGGCATAACTGCATTGAAAGCAATGTCGCAAGTGAGGTAATCTTCACACAACCCATGTAATACATAAGGGAAAGAGATACATAGTTGGCTTACAATCGTCACTTCACACAATACAAAAATAAAGCATTACATCATCCGAATATAAACAAGGTCCGACTACGGAACCAAAATAAAAGAAGACTACCCCAAATGCTACACAGATCCCCGATCGACCCCAACTGGGCTCCGCTACTGATCAACTGGAAACGGAACAACACAAAGGACAAGATCTTCATCGAGATCCTCCTTGAGCTTGGTTGCGTCATCTGCTCGGTAACATCGGCACCTCTAAACTGGTTTTGGAAGTATCTATGAGTCACGGGGACTCAACAATCTCACACCCTCGCGATCAAGACTATTTAAGCTTATAGGTAAGGCAAAGGTATGAGGTGGAGCTGCAGCAAGCGACCAGCATATATGGTGGCTAACATACGCAAATGGGAGCGAGAAGAGAAGGCAAAGCACGTTCGAGAAACTATGATCAAGAAGTGATCCTAGAACAACCTACGTCAAGCATAACTCCAACACCGTGTTCACTTCCCGGACTCCGCCGGAAAGAGACCATCACGGTTACACACGCGGTTGATGCATTTTAATTAAGTTAAGTGTCAAGGTTTTGTACAACCGGACATTAACAAATTCCCATCTGCCCATAACCTCGGGCATGGCTTTCGAAAGTTCAATCCCTGCAGGGGTGTCCGAACTTAGCCCATCACAAGCTCTCACGGTCAACAAAGGATATTCCTTCTAGCGGGAAGAACCAATCAGACTCGGAATCCCGGCTACAAGACATCCTCGACAATTGTAAAACAAGTCCAGCAACACCGCCCGAATGTGACGACAAATCCCGATAGGAGCTGCACATATCTCGTTCTCAGGGCACACTTGGATAGGTCAAGCTACGAGTAAAACCAAACCTCAAGTTGCCCCAAGGTGGCCCCGCAGGCTGCCCATTTCGGACCAACACTCAGAGGAGCACTGGCCCCAGGGGAGGGGTTAAATAAAGATGACCCTTGAGTCTGCAGAACCCAAGGGAAAGAAAAGGCTAGGTGGCGAATGGTAAAACCAATCTTGGGCATTGCTGGAGGAGTTTTATTCAAGGCGAACTGTCAAGGGGTTCCCATTATAACCCAACCGTGTAAGGAACGCAAAATCCGGGAACATAACACTAATATGACGGAAACTAGGGCGGCAAGAGTGGAACAAAACACCAGGCATAAGGCCGAGCCTTCCACCCTTTACCAAGTATATAGATGCATTAATTAAATAAGAGATATTGTGATATCCCAACAAAAATCCATGTTCCAACAAGGAACAAACTTCAATCTTCACCTACAACTAACAACGCTATAAGAGGGGCTGAGCAAAGCAGTAACATAGCCAAACAACGGTTTGCTAGGACAAGGTGGGTTAAAGGCTTGGCTCAACAATATGGGAGGCATGATAAGCAAGTGGTAGGTATCGCAGCATAGGCATAGCAAAAGAGCAAGCATCTAGCAAGCAAAGATAGAAGTGATTTCGAGGGTATGGTCTTCTTGCCTGAGATCCCGCAAGGAAGAAGAACGAGTCCATGAAGAAGAAAAGCGGACGTAGTTGAACGAATCCTCACAAACACGACGTTATCGGAACTAACCCGAAGGATCAACACCGGAAAGAAGCAAACAACATAGTAAACAACCACCACATAAACATAGCATGATGCACAACCAAGTATGCTGCATGCCGGTTTAATGAAGCATGGCATGTCAAAATGCAGAAGCAAACCTACAAACTAAGTGGAGCTCAATATGCAACGAGTTGCATATTGACAGAACACCACATCAATTATTTAGTTCTCTCTCGTTTAGGTACCCAACAATATTAAATGTTGTTAAACATGGCAAGAGGTGAGGCATAACAAAACTACACCATCTAAACAATTTAAATGGGACCGGATATAACAAATAACGAATCCGGTAAATCCCCATATGCCTTAGTAATTTATTGCAACAACAATTTAAACATTTTTAATGTTGTTATCATGATGCGGATGACATGTTCAAGTTATGCAAGTTTTAAGAAAATGTTGATACGAGCATTTTATGAGGCATTTGTCACCGTGGTGGAAATAAAAAGGGTGCCACGGCAACGTTGACAAAAACGGTGCCACTGCAACGTTCCGGTTCCGGTAACTCGATTTGAGATACTGATGCAAAGGAGAAGTATGCGGATGTGTGCAAAAGATGGTGGGGTACTCCCAGATACCGGGTGTCCCATGAGTCGACGATGGTGACAAGGCGAAAGAGGGGCAACGTGCACCGACAATTCAAGCACGAAGCAAGCACGACCATCTCATACATCACACATGCTATTCACGGGCGGTTATACCTTTCGGAGCGTGCATAGGGGACGGTTCTTGTTCGTAGAGCGAAGTAGGCGTTCTCGCGACGATGGTATTGGAAGTAGTCGATCTTGCATGCTCTAGGGTCGACGGTAGAGGTTCTCGCGATCTCGACGACAGTAGTGGTACATGTTTATCGGTAGTTGAACCTGACGATCCGGAGAGGGTACTTGGCAACATGCGCGTCGTCGGTAGTTGTACACAAACATTGTCGGACTTGACGGGTTCGCGGTCTCCGGACGTAGTGGTACACGTTCACGGAGTAGGTCGTACACGTCGTCGGTAGATGTTCAGTTGACGGCCTTCAACGACGGTAGTTGTTCTCGTTTTGTCATGGAAGTAGTTGCACATCTCATAGCGGTACTTGACGATTTCGGAGACGGCGGAAGACGAACTTGGCGGTCCTCGTCGTCCTGGTACTTGGCGTTATTTCCGGTTCGATGATCATTTTAGGCGTCGGGCGTCGTGGAGGAACTTGACGTTCTTAGCGATTCCGAAGACGGCGGTAGTGGAAGTAGTGGTTCCCATTCCATAGTCGAACTTGTCGAATCCAAACTCTTCGAGGGTCGTCGTGGTACTTGACGATATCCAGGACAATCTTGTGACTTGCCGATCTCCGTCGGGGTACTTCGTCTCGGGTTTTATCGACGGTGGCGGAACTTGCATCGGTCGAAGAGGAACTTGGCGTATCCACGCGTAGGGGTACTTGGCAATCGACGGATGTCGTGGTACTTGTCGATCTGGGTCTTGGTGTAACCGGTGCACACAACCATTCCCACTCGGGCTTCACAGAGGCATTGGTTCAAGCTGCTCCTGCTCGAGAGGAGGCACTGCAAGCGTGCAACAGCTAAAGAGCCCCCGGTCTTGGTGTCCAGCGACAGCAACACAGACGGCTGGACAGATGCAGGGACGCTGGTGCCTGGGAACGGAGGCAACAACAGTGGCCTGGCATGGGAAAGGCCGGCACGCGCGACGCTGCGGACGAGCCATGGGGCACGCCAGCGGATGGAGCACGAAGGGTAAGCAGAGGAACTCACATCCATGGCAGCAAGGAACTTGATGATTCCATCGACAACTTGTGGAACTTGGCAGGGAACGGCGAGGCGGCGGCAGTCCGATGACGCGGTGCAGCAGGACGGCGAGGTGGAGCTCGGGGAAGGGGCACGGTGCGGCAGATGAGGTTCCATGCGTGCGGGGTAGCTGCCTGGAGCTCGCCAGAGAAGCTGTAGGGGAGGCATGGTGGCACTTGGAGGAGGTTGAGGAAGGCAGGGGCGCGCTGGTCGATGACGAGGGCGACGGGGAGGTCCGGTGGTGCGGCACCAAGGGCAGCAAGGAGGAGGTCGGGTGCGGGGGTCTCGCGGTGGAGGCGGCGATGCGGACTGGAGGTGCGCGCAGGCTGCGAGGGAGGGAGAGGGGATCGAGTGGTTCTAGGGCTACGGGGTTGGAGGGAAGGAGACGAAGGAGATGGGATCGAACGAACGCCAGGGGTGCGAGGCGATGGTCTCGTGGCGGCGGAGGGAGACGAGGGAGTGAGATGGGATCGGGCTAGGGTTAGTATTAGGTGGTGGCACAGCTAGGCCAAGGGGCAAATGGGCCTAGGTGCAGGCAGGAGGCCTAGCTGGCTGAGGGGAAGGTTGGGCCGGTTAGAGGCCCAGCTGGGCTGGACTCTATTTTCCCTCTCCCCTATTTCCTTTTCTTAAAAAATAGATAAATTAAGAGAAAGGAAAAGATAGAATGGAAGGTTAGAGAAAGAGTTTGGGCATGAGGTTAAATTTCTTGGACTCACAAAAATGAGTTTTTTCAGAGAAAAATGCATTTGGCACCGCTTGAAAGGATTGCATTCAAACACATTTGAATGTGATTCAAATAAGTTTGAATTAGAAAAACATTTTTGGAGAGTCCAAAAATGTTCGGAATTTATGTGGAGATCAGGAAAGCGATGAAAGAAGATATGGGAAAAGTTTGAGGACCAAACTTGAAGCAGAAAAGTCATGGGGAATATTTGCAAGTGTGTTATGTTTAATTCCAAAAGAATGGAATATTATTTATATAGCTGCCTAAAATATTGGTAGAATATGTTTTAAAGAGTAATCACCATAGTGAATATCCCTCGATTTAAATGGACCGAAGATCTATGCAATTTATTTAGTTGAGTTAAGAAAAGAAATGACATGATGCAATGCACATGATGCAAAGAAAAAGAATGCAATGAACCAAACAAATCACCCGACGAAACTCGGAAAACATGGAAGGCATTTGGAGCTCCGGTCTTGGGGCGTTACAGGCCGCCATGTCGTTCTCTCCGAGAGAGCGCTGGCTCGGGAGGGCCTCTGAGGGAGTCCAGGATTAGGGGGTATCCGGACAGCCGGATTATATCCTTTGGTCGGACTGTTGGACTATGAAGATACAAGATTGAAGACTTCGTCTCGTGTCTGGATGGGACTCTACTTGGCGTGGAAGGCAAGCTAGGCGATACGGATATGTATATCTCCTCCTTTGTAACCAACCTTGTGTAACCCTAGCCCCCTCCGGTGTCTATATAAACCGGAGGGTTTTAGTCCGTAGGGCACAATAACAGACAATCATACCATAGGCTAGCTTCTAGGGTTTAGCCTCTCTGATTTCATGGTAGATCTACTCTTGTACTACCCATATCATCAATATTAATCAAGCAGGACGTAGGGTTTTACCTCCATCAAGAGGGCCCGAACCTGGGTAAAATATCGTGTCCCCTGCCTCCTGTTACCATCCGCCTTAGATGCACAGTTCGGGACCCCCTACCCGAGATCCGCCGGTTTTGACACCGACATTGGTGCTTTCATTGAGAGTTCCACTGTGCCGTCGCCAGAAGGAAGGATTTCTCGTCTCATCTTTAAAGACGGTACTACTGTTGGGGGAGCTTTGGCTGTCAGCCAAACTCTCCGACTAGGCGGTTTTGTCATGACTGCCTGTTCGGCCGCCGCGCCGACGATGACTTCTCGGGTCATCGAAAACAGCCTCCACGTCAAATCGGCACTCACCGAACGGATGGATCCAATGGAGCTCGCCTCTCTAAACGAGCTCTTGGATCGCATCACCGCCCTGAGAGTCACTACGGACTATGATCAGATTGGGCTTAAACCCGATCAAAGGGAGATTAACTCTCCGCCGGTCACCCATCATATTGCAGTGGTGGATGAACAACGCGGCGACCTCTCCTCCATATTGAGGACCAACTATGTCCGGATTCCCGAGCTCTCCGAGCCGGATACCCATTCGCGGGAGGACAGCACCCAATCCCTGAACTTAGAGTCAGGCAGCAGGCCCGGATTATCGGGCAACACCCCGGAACCAGAATTTCCAAAATTGGAAATTCCTCGGCCCCTGGATCCCAGATCGGGTAAGGGTTCAGATTCAAATTCACCCACCCACCCAAACATAAGCGATCTTTCCCACATCAGGCAAGATTCCTCCTTGGGCCAGATTCCTTCTTGCGATGAACAAGGTTAAGGACTATCGCGAGGAAGACGCAATCTTATTTTTCTGCAATAACTGCACGGACAAGGGAATCCTTAATGCCATAAATCGCCGTCAGATATCACGTTTCGCCAACTTGGCGTCCATAGTACGAAAGTACTACGCGATGGAAAGTGCGTGGAAAACCAAAACAAACTTTTGGGATAATCCGGCCCTAAATACGAACCCAGTCTGAAATAAAAGGGTGCGTTATAAAAAGACACCCGAGTCAACTACCAAAAAGCAAAAACCCTCTATAGGGCATGGAACCGTACTAGAGGGATGGCTCAATGGCCCCTACAAAATTCATAGTACAGCGGATACAATAACAACGCACAGCCTTAGAGCATGTTGGATACTCCGACAGGTGGCCAAAAGTGGTGAGGATCTTCTTATCCCAAATGCCACAGAGCACCATCCCGTGGATAACAATACGGTGTTAACAGTCTTTGAGACATTTGCGTCAAATAATAGGCGCAAGCGAACACTCCGCAGCATGGCCGAAATCTGCCACATAGCAGCAATAAATCCATGGAGTGACACGGCTATTACCTTCAATGCCAGTGATGAACCTAAATTCCGAACAGCCCGAGCACCAGCCGCACTGGTTCTCTGTCCAATTGTGGATGGCTTTCGACTCACCAAGGTACTCATGGACGGCGGCAGTGGATTAAACCTCATTTATGAGGAAACCCTTCAAAAAATGGAAATAGACTGGAACCGCATCGAGCGAAGCAGCACAACCTTTAGAGGAATAATCCCCAGTTGGGAAGCACACTGTACAGGCAAAATCACACTAGATGTGGTGTTCGGCACGCCAGAGAATTAGAGGTCCGAAGAGATTATGTTCCAAGTGGCCCCGTTCAGTAGCGGTTACCATGCCCTGTTAGGGCGGGAGGCGTTCACAATCTTCCAAGCCATACCCCATTACGGGTACATGAAGCTCAAAATGCTCGGGCCCAACGGAATTATCACTCTTGCTAGTGATCCAGACACAGCACTCCGCGCAGAAAACAAGACAGCTGCACTGGCCCTCGAGGCATTATCCGAAGCCCTAACGGCCGAGGAATTAACCACGCTACGCTCCACAGTGGACAGGGACGACGTGATACTCGATAAGAGATCCAAGTCCACCTCTTTGAAACCAGCAGATGAAATAGTCAAATTCCAAGTCCACCCAACGGACCCTACAAAAACAGCCTCCATCAGGGCATAGTTAAACCCCACCGTGGACGCCGCACTAAGAGAGTTCCTGCGCGAGAATTGGGACATATTCGCCTGGCATCCTTCAGACATGCCAGGAACCCACGCACGTTGGCCGAGCATAGCCTCAATATCCTAAAGGGATTCAAGCCGGTCAAGCAAGCTCTTTGGCGTTTCTCCGAACCTAAGAGACAGGCCATGGGAGAGGAACTAGCCAAGTTATTGGAGGCCGGATTCATCAGAGAAATAAAACACCCAGACTGGCTATGAAACCTAGTGATGGTACTAAAGAAGGATAAATCCTGGCGCCTTTGTGTCGATTTCAAGGACCTCAATAAAGCTTGCCCAAAGGATCCCTTCCCCCTCCCCCACATCGATCAAATTATTGATGCTACCGCAGGACACGAGTCATTGTGTTTCCTCGACGCATACTCCGGTTACCACCAAATCAAGATGGCGGAGTCCGACCAAGCCGCAACGGCATTCATCACACCATACGGTCCCTTCTATTTTAACACAATGCCTTTTGGGCTCAAATACGCCGGCGCAACATATCAGCACATGATTCAGACATGTCTGGAGAAACCAATCAGCAAAACAGTAGAGGCATACGGAGACGATGTGGTCATCAAAACCAAACATGTTGACTCTTTGATAGACGACTTGAGGCTCACATTCGACAACCTCCGAACATACGACATCAAGCTCAATCCGGAAAAATGTGTTTTCGGCATACCAGCCGGAAAGCTCCTGGGTTTCATTGTCTCCAGTAGAGGTATTGAAGCTAATCCGGCCAAAATCTGAGCTTTGTCACAGTTGGCTACCCCGATAGACCTCAAACAAATCTAGAAGTTAACTGGATGCGTGGCGGCTCTAAGCCGCTTTATCTCCCGCTTAGGAGAAAAGGCTTTACCCCTTTATCGCCTCCTTCGGCGCACCGAACACTTTTAGTGGACGGACACGGCCACGGCCGGATTGGAAGAAATAAAGGCCATTTTGGCAACTAACCCAATCCTGGCCGCGCCAAACATCAGCGAACCAATGCTGTTGTATATTGCGGCAACTCATCAAGTTGTCAGCGCAGTGCTCGTTGTCGAACGGGAAGCGGACGGACATAAATTCCCTCTTCAAAAGCCGGTATACTATGTATCCACTGTCCTCACCCCATGCAAATCACGGTACCCACATTATCAAAAGATAGCCTATGCGGTATTCATGGCATCCCAGAAGCTGCGACACTACTTTCAAGAGTGTTCGATTACAGTAGCCTTGGAAGTGCCACTTAATGATATTATAAACAACCGCGACGCTACGGGCCGGATTGCCAAATGGGCCATCGAGCTCCTCCCATTCGACATAACATACAAACCACGGCGAGCCATTAAGTCGCAAGTACTGGCCGACTTTGTCGCCGAATGTACGGAAGCCGAACTCCCTAAAGAGTATGGCGCGTATTCCAACTGGATCATGCACTTCGACGCCTCCAAAATGTTGGCTGGTCTGGGGGCTGGCATCGTTTTGACATCCCCAACCAGAGATACAGTTCAATACGTACTCCAGATAATGTATACGGACTCCAACAACACAGCCGAATATGAGGCCCTTTTACAAGGGCTTCGGATGGCAGTATCCATGGGCATTCAACGCCTAGAGGTGCGGGGGGGTTCGAACCTCGCAATATCCCAAATAAATGGAGACTTTGATGCCAAAGATCCGAAAATGGCGGCCTATCGCAACGCCGTCCTAAAAATGCCAGCTCGGTTCGAGGGGCTCAAATTTCACCATGTAGCCTGGGAAAACAATCAGGTGGCAGATGTCCTCGCACGCATCGGTGCAAGACGCGATGCAGTCCCCCCCCCAACATCTTTTTGGAGAGGATGTTCAAGCCATCCGTAGCATGGGAAGGGGAACCCAGCAATAACAGCCTGGACCCAATCGCAATGCCCGATACCGAACACTCTGACGTAATCGGAGGCTCTGCCACCGAAATAACATCTTCAGCCCACGTTATAATGGTTGTCATCGCCCCGTGGACAGAACCAATCCTGGCCTACCTAACTAGGCAGGAACTCCTCGAGGACCAAAATGAGGCACGCTGCATAGTGCGGTGATCTAAAGCCTATAAGGTCCATGAGGGAGAGCTTTATAAGAAAAGCACCACCGGAGTCCTTCAAAGGTGTATCTCCGAAGAGGAAGGGCGGAAGCTCCTGGCTGAAATTCATGCCGGACTCGGAGGTCACCATGCCGCAGCCCGGGCTCTTGTAAGCACGGCCTTCCATATAGGATTCTATTCGCCAACGGCCCGGGCAGACACACAGGACTTGGTCCAACATTGCGCCGGTTGCCAGCTCTTTGCAAATCAAAGCCACATGCCACCCACCGCCCTCCAAACAATCCCCATTACGTGGCCCTTTGCGGTCTGGGGGCTTGACATGGTTGGACCCCTTAAAGGGGGAACCCACAAGAAAAAATACTTATTGGTCATGGTGGATAAATTCACCAAATGGATAGAGGCCAAACCTGTTAAAACAGCCGAATCCGGACCAGTGATAGACTTTATATCCGGGGCCGTACACCGTTATGGCGTCCCCCACAGCATCATCACTAACAACGGCATGGACTTCATAGCCGATGAGGTAAAACTCTAGTGCAGCAAAATGGGCATCAAACTCGATTATGCTTCAGTCTATCACCCACAAACCAACGGTCAAGTCGAGCGAGCAAACGGTCTTATAATGAGCGGCATTAAACCCAGATTAGTGCGTTCCTTTACGGAGTCTAACACGCACTGGGTAGAGGAGCTCGACTCCGTACTCTGGGGGCTGCGGACCACGCCGAATCGTAGTACTGGATATACACCCTTCTTCATGGTGTATGGTGAAGAGGCAGTCTTGCCCTGTGACATAATTCATGACTCACCTCGAGTGCGCGAAGCCGAGCTCGATCGGCAGGACAGTCTGGACACCCTGGAGGAGGAGCGCAACGTAGAAAAAGCCCGTTCCGCATTTTATCAGTAACAGGCTCGCAGATACCAAAGCAGAGAAGTACGGGCCAAAACTTATAATGTTGGTGAACTAGTTCTACGCCTGCCGGATAAGAAAAAGAATAAGCTCAAGCCCAAATGGGAAGGTCCCTTCATTATTGACCAAGTTCTGACCAGTGGAGCATACCGACTGCGGGATGCATCGACTAATCGACTCGAGCCGAACCCATGGAACGCGGCCAGGCTCCGAAGATTCTACGCCTAGCGCCGGACCCTGTGTTCGTCCCCTTCCTTTGTCCATTTTTATTTATTATCTGTCCTGTTTTTCTTTCTTTCTTTTATTCTTTCTCCAGGCCTTCAAAGTCCAACTTGCGCCTCGTTTGCACATTACATATGCGCTAGCCGCACTCATCATACCTGGGGGCTTCTTTCACAGAAGCTTGATTATTTATTTGGGCCTCGTGCACCGCACATGTGTTATGCTTCCACATGTACCTTTTTTCTCCATTATATGCATCTATATGACTTATGTTTTGGCCAAGCTGGGTTGCCTGGCTCTTGTATTTATGCCCTACATTCCCGTTAATTTGACTAGGGCATAAGGGGAGCACCTCTGCGATTGTTACTGTCGGGTCAGCCTGATGTGTACCTCAGACTGGGTGAAGCCGAAAGCTAGCATTCTTAAGGGAATATTCGGCCGGCGAACAAAATATGATTTTTTACTTATTTTCCATATCTGCCCCCAGATATTTTTTTCCTGTGTTTCCTATCGCAGTCCGGACATGCACTTTAGGGCATGCTTACCCAGGGAAAGGAACCCTTAACGGAACTATTCTCCCTGGAAGATGTTTCTTACTACCCATGTAATATAACATAACTAGTTGGGCACTTGTTTGTTCAAGCACCAATGACCCCTACGCCTGGTCTCCACGCATACCCCGGTTCTTATATAACTGAGCGGGTATTCGGATACACTTCGGACTATCGGGTCCCGAGGTTGAAGCGAAAAGGTCCGCCATGACAAATGATCTACAATCCGGCTAGAAGGCATTATACATGTCACTTTAATTACATAGTCATGCAGACTGACTAATTCCTCCTCTATACCATCCAACAGGCGGTCTAGCCTACAATCCTGTTGGGAATACTTTGCGGCTAATTCTACCTGCCCATAAACTAAGCTAACGGGGATCTCTTTTCCGTCGGGCCCCACAGGTCCGACCTCGGCCATGTGATTTGGGTCTGCCTTGGTATACCGCGTCTTCACCATGGCCCAGGCTTCTCTGGCACCCTGTCGGCAGGCTGATATCTTCCATAATAGGAAGCGCCACCGTGCTCCCTTGAGCTTCTCCACAAGCTCTGCAACGCCCTCTGGCAGGGAAACGAACGGCCACAAGGGCTGGGCAACACCCTGGATCACCTGCCGAACTTGTTCATGCAGATGTAACAGCTCGGATAGAAGATCACCCGCAGACCCAGGCATTTCCTCCACGGGACGACCCGTCAGCATACCTACAGACATAACACTGTTAGTTGGCTTCTTCGCTGAACTCCTTTAAAAGGATTCGTTCAAGCACTTACTGAAAATGCCATGCCGAAGCCACTTATTCTCCTTCTCGGAGTCTGCAAGCTGGCCCCGAACATCTTTTAGTTCCATGCTCAGCTTAATATTGGCATCTTGGAGATTGTTTTTCTCCCGCCTAACCTCAGTCAACACGCATTTGCCAGCCTCTAGCTGTCGCATAACATGCTGGTCCTCTGGATTTTCTCCGGATTCATCTGCAACATCTATTGTTAGATCTGCAGCCACGCCGCACACTATATGGTAACCATCATTCTTTAAAGTAAATGTTACTAGCGGGAGGCTTTTTCGATTCCCGTAATGCGACAACAGCAGCCCGCAGTTGGGTCTTGCACTCCTCCAACTCCTGGGACAGCCTCGTATTCTTCTCTGTAAGAACCTGCTCAATAAAGATGATCGTTAAATCAGTTTTGCTAACTGTTTCAAGTCTCAGGGGCTACTAATACATATAAATCGCCAGATTTACTTCCCCGTACATCCTTCACATACTGATCCGTGGCTCTGGCTAGACCATCTTGAGCAGCACGGAGGTATGCCTCTCCGGAATTAAAGGCATCAAATGCCTCTGGTGAGAAACAAGCATCCCGGAGTACGGCCCGGCGGCGCCTATGATTCATGGCGCTTTCCACTTCTGAGTTAGTAGCGGATAATCTATCCGCATCCTCTGTAGGGGGATTATCCGGCGTCTACCCCATATCGGCTTCCGCCTCTATGTCCGGTCCTGGCGCCCGGCTGGTGGAAGCGTGATTAGTAACATCGCCGGACATATTCCGGCGAGCGTTTTTTCTGTTAAAGAAACACGGGCGTCATTATATTTCAAGAAAGAGGACAACCACGGAGCGGGGTTTTGTTATACCTTTGCGCCGGCGTCTCCATCCTGACCGCCTTCCTTTTTGGCCTACCCGGCCATGGTGCCTCCTGTTGGCGCCTTGCTGCGGGTTCGGCAGGGCGTCCCGAAAGCCTTCCCTGTAAAATAACATGTGTATATGGTGGGTGAAGTGTCTAAAAGGGGATCCTAGTTTTGGAGTTGGGATTTTTGGTGTTTCTTACGTGCGATGCAGGGAGCGGTCCGGGATAGTCGGCCGTAATGGCCACCATGGCATCGTCGCAACTTAATTGATAGAACTGCCGGTCTATCAGCTCCACGGATATAACCGAATCTTCTTAGAGTCCGGAGTCGAGGGCCCGGTCAGGGTCCTATGGTTGTGGAGAAGGGCTGCTGACCTCCTTTATGGCGTTTCGCAGTTCCTACCGCAAAGTGGCAAGGTGAATACATACGACAAAGAATGTGGGAAAAATGGGAGCAGGGAGATATAACTTATCCAGCTTGGAGGATTGTACATGGAGAATCCATCCCGTGGCTTGATGCGGGTGAACTCCTCTTCCTCACCCTTGAACAGTTCGGACAGAATTTTCGCTAAAGCGGCGGCATTGTTCGGACCCTTACGCCCGCAGCGGGTGGCGTCATCCGCCCCGTTCTAACACCACAAGGGGTGCCCACGATATTGAAGTGGTTGCACTCCCCGCATTATGCAAATCGACATAACTTCGATTATTGTCAATCCTGATTGGGCCAGAGCTTTGATCCGGTTAATCAGATAGAGGACTTCTCTGTTATCTTCCACCGGGGGGGGCTCCGTGGGCGCCAGCTTCGGCATTTCTTCAGAGGAGCATTGTTGAACTCGGGAAGACCCTGCCGAACAGGGTCCGGAAGGGGAACGTCCTCCATATAAAACCATTCTGAAGGCCAGTCTTCAGGCGACTTCTTCGGAGTACCGGATAGGTATCCGCTATCGGCGATGCGCCATATTTAGGCTCCGCCCACTTGATAAAGTGACCCCCTCTGTGTGCGAGGGACGAGGCAAAAAAGCCTTTTCCACAGCTCGAAGTGAGCCTCGCAGCCCAGGAACTACTCGCAGAGAGCCACGTAGCCGGTGATATGTAGGATGGAGGCGGGGGTGAAGTTGTGTAATTGGAGGCCGTAGAACTCCAGGAGCCCGTGGAGGAACGAATGAATTGGAAATCCAAGTCCCCTTAATAGATAGGGGACAAGGCAGACCCGTTCCCCCATAGAGGGACAGGGAAAACTCTCTGCTTGCTCCCCGCCATTATCGGTGGTGAGCCCGGCTCGAACGGGCACCATGTACGCCGGAAGGAGAAATCCCTTAGTCTACAGTTCGACTAAACGACTGTGTGGGACTGAACACCTCTCCCAATCACCGGGCTTAGGGCTTCGGGGGCGGGAGGAGGAGCTGCAGAGGTCGGCCATGCTGGAATGGATCTTTCCGGAACGCGCTCTGATGGACTCTCGCTGGGGGAGGATGGTATGGATCGGATCTAAGGATCCCCATCCCTTTAATAGACATTTCATTTATCTGGCTAGGGGGGCGAATGTAAAAATGCCCTGGCGCCTCGTATTCATTCGACGCGTGGGAGAAAGCCCTTACTGGGCACAAAAGCGAAGAGGTCCAAACATTCATGGACCGGACACTTCTTTACAAACGTTCGAAAGATGGAGAAGAACCCGCCTTGCAATGCCGAAGACAATACTGCGCGCCGGACTCATCGTCATTGAAGCCTGGTTCGGGGGCTACTGAGGGAGTCCAGGATTAGGGGGTATCTGGACAGCCGGATTATATCCTTTGGCCGGACTATTGGACTATGAAGATACAAGATTGAAGACTTCGTCTCGTGTCCGGATGGGACTCTACTTAGCGTGGAAGGCAAGCTAGGCGATATGGATGTGTATATCTCCTCCTTTGTAACCGACCTTGTGTAACCCTAGCCCCCTCCGGTGTCTATATAAACCGGAGGACACAATAAGAGACAAACATACCATAGGCTAGCTTCTAGGGTTTAGCCTCTGTGATCTCGTGGTAGATCTACTCTTGTACTACCCATATCATCAATATTAATCAAGCAGGATGTAGGGTTTTACCTCCATCAAGAGGGCCCGAACCTGGGTAAAACATCGTGTCCCCTGCCTCCTGTTACCTTCCGCCTTAGACGCACAGTTCGGGACCCCCTACCCGAGATCCGCCGGTTTTGACACCGACAGCCTCCGACCCCTTCTTCCTCCCTGCGGTATTGTGGCCAAGATGCGGCCTCCCGACGCCGCCTTTGCCACATGCCGACGACCCTCAGGTATATATTCCTTCGAAACCTGCCTTGCTCTACTGTCCCAGCTCCCTTCGTGTGGATCCTTTTCTACGTCCGTCCGCTGTTCCAAAGCCACCTAGACTTCTACTATTATTAGAAGTAAAGCTAGTTCATACAGTCGACTCAAAGCGTTGGTTCAAACAGGGAAGAAAGTGGGAAAGCTGTAGCATGAATCTAGGACTTGGTTCTAAGAGGAAACGGGGGAAACTAGTAATATATGTCACTGTTTAAATAACCGTATTTCATATTTGCGCAAACAGGGATGTCTGTCTCCATATCGTTTCAGGATGTCTATCTCCGTATCATTTCTATCTGCGCAATCAAAAGCACACACCTCAGTTTTAGTACAACTATGCAAAATGAGATGGCTATCCCTCATTGCTGTCGTCTAACCTCCCGTCCTCAAGGTATCCCTACATTGGTAGTAACTAAGGTAGAATTACCAACGCAATCTAAAAGAAGCTGATTCGTACGTTTTACTTCCTGATTGCAGTGTAGGGACGAGCGAAAACAACCGCATCCTAGTCCGAAATGCACTTTCTACCAGTTCATCCATGGACCGAGGACTAGCTGGCACGGCTGCAGGTGGTTTTTTGGATAGGTGCGCGGACAAGAGGCATTGTGGTCTGCTTATTTCTGCAAATAGCGGTGCTTAAATTTAATGGAATGCACAAGCATTTCAGCTGGTTAGTACACTGCATGGTTCAGTTCATCATTCCAGCTGAGAGCACAATTATAATTGGTTATTCTGCATTAAGAGAACCTAACCCTGAATGGTGGCAATAAGAAAAAACCAGAGTGAACTCCAGGAAATTTAAGCCTCCCGGGAGGCCCTTTGCTCAGAGAAGCCTTGCTTTTTTTCCTGATTTGTAAACCTTCTCACAACTTTGTCTTTTGTTGTGAACTAGTATATGTTTGTTATGTTCTATGAATCATTGAGATGTATAAAATTGCTTAACTTATGCTTTTCAAGTTTTTTATGAAGACGAGTTTAATGTGAGTGTTCCACATGAGCGCTGGACTAGCGTGTGAACGTTTGGAATTTATTACATTGTGGCCTCAATTAACTGCATGAACCACTGTAACAAGATACATAGTTGCTTATATGTCAGACAGCAAATTGTTGATTGTTAGCTGGTCGATAGCCTAGTGTTGAAGCGAGCTGAGCCAATGTGACGTGTTTTGCACAACTGCTTACAAGTGGGGTAGCACCAACAGTGTTTAGAAGTACTTATGTATACGTCAGCGCATGGTTCTCGAACAAGTGCTCTATTTCATCAAAGCACACACTGCTTGTATGATAAATCGTGACAACTTATGTCCTACCATGCCATATTCATGAAAAAACTAGTGAGGATGCATCTGTTTCGGCAACAATTACGATGGTTCTCACATGATTCACGGGCACACAAAAGTAGCATCAGTTCCCATAGACGGATTCAAACAGAGTACTATCCCCAGAGGGGTCGATAACAGGCAAGATTCGGATAATTAGACACAATCCAAACTACTATTAAACACTAGCTGGGGCAACTATTTCATGCCTCGATCTAATTTGGGCTGGACACAAGACGGACCTTGCCATGAACATCATCGAGGACGTCTCGCGGCAGCTCTATCTTGTGAACCTTCATGAAGACAACCTTGTGGCCTTGCCACTGATAAACTTGTTTGTGGAGGCATGCCACGTCATCTTCATGCGTAAGCTTGACAAGAACAGTATGCCTCACAAACGAAGGAGTAGCTTTGAACTTCTTGTGCTTCAGTACACCCTGGACAACACGCCTGACAACAGTGAGGCTGGAATACAACTCTTCATTGGTATAACGGCAAATGGCTTCCAGGATCCAACAGCCTAAGAACTCTGTTTTCCTAGTGCGTATATTCAGGTCGTCCGCCTCATAGTGAGTGACATGTACAATCACACAATCCTTGTCTGCATCAGGGCTCTAATTGAAACAGAAACAAATTCTGAATTACTTTTTAGTATAAGAAACACAAGTTATTTAAACCACTATGTATAGCATGGCATCAAAGCTAATAAAATTTTGCATTATTAATCACCACATACTTCCTTTTCTAAAAAAATCACCACATACTTAGATGAAAAACCACAATCAAGATCGGCAAAGAAGGAAATCACCTTGGGCAGCTCAGTGGGGGGGGGCACATCTTCGAAGGGGGAAAACTGCTCCTGCAGTGCCACGGGGGTTGTAACCTCAAACGGGGCGTCGACCATCTCAGTAGTGGCCGTGAGCGTATCTGGGGTCAGCTTGGTGGTTGCCTCCATCTTCTTAGAGCTTTCTGTCTCGTGAGGATCAGCCTCCCGTGTCTGCTCCAATATCGGCAGATCTTTGCCTGGTTCTCCTTGGTCCATCATGAAACTGACGAATACTAGGAGACCACTGAAAGGAAAACACAATCGCAATGACAATGAAACAAAAAAGAGAGTGAGGATCGGTTACTGCTTTGCAAAAGTTCTTTTTTTTCTGAACGAAAATATACCAACATCATGAATCAGCTTAACTTCCCTTCGTTCGCAGAGAAGAACAGTGGCAGATGCGAGTATTGCCTTTCTTGAAGACGGTGAGGGAGAAGGGGATTCAGCGAAGAGTGAAATGATGGTTGCTTCGTCCGTCAAACTTAGACTACTGGGAGGTGGGGTTTTGTGATACGACGGCTCGTTACTGCCACGCTACGACCAGGGTGACTCTCCGCCTACATACTGCCTTCTAATTTGGTGGATGGCATTTGGGCCCGCGCGCTGCATGGCCCGCATGTCGACGAACAAAAGTATAACGGCATTCAGTAGAGGGAGACGTTTCAATGACCTAGGAGGAGCCAGAAGTGGTAGAGTGTCTCCACTGTACTAGTAGTAATTGTTTTTCTGGGAGGTTGTAGACTGTCTCCACTGTACTAGTAGTAATTGTTTCTCTGGGCCCAAGACAAAACAGCCCATCCACACTAGTAAATAGTAAAATCAATTCAAAAGCCCATATATTTACTGAATTAACGGATGGGTATGTCGAAGAGAAAAAAAAGGAGTTTTAGGTGGGCAAAAGAGCTTCTGAACGTGCCAGGCTTCTATTTACAACATATTGTGGTCATAATCCAGTAAATTTTATGACCCAGGATGTTCGTTCTATGGACCTGACCGATCCATTTGACTGTGACTGCTGAAAATAGTGCTGGAGTTAGATGTTGTTGCCCTTTTCAATCTGGTGTTTTGTAAACCTGATGAACAATTAACCCTCGTGCTTTTGTACAGTTTGTAAGCTGGAGTTAGATGTTCCTGCCCTTTTCAACTCGGCTATGACTGTCATATTTTATTTGAAACAAGGCAAATGGCTTGCCATTCGTTTAATTTAGAGTGAAATATTGTAACAAATCCCAACCAAGGGAAATAACATCACTCTCGCCGGCTGCTTGAGCTCACTGTGCATTACAGAAGCCAAGTGATTAGCCCCCACCAGCAGCCACAAACTTATTTTGAATTAGCACATCAAATGGGCTGTAAATTTTCATAGGAAAGGCTACATGACCATGACAGGTTTGCATTCTGACATTTGGGACCCGCGAGGAAATAGATTATCCAAGGTGGTGTCGACTTACTAGCCAGTCAACAAATGATTCTGCCTACCAGCCGTTGGATTGACATCCAACATCTGTCGTGTATCTTCTATCTCTTGTCTTCTTCTTCCTCCAGCCGCCCAAACCAAACCACCTCGTCGGCTCCGCCTGCTCCCGCCTCCCTTGGCTGGCTGCGCCTCCGTCGCCCTATCGTACATACCCTCCAACGTTGGCCAGTCCCTCCCTCTATTCCCCCACACGTCCTGTTATTCTCCGGCGACGTCAGCCCCAACACGCACCCGCGCCCGAACTAGTCAACCCTCGTACTCCCCTCCGCCTGTGACTAGATCGGCGCATCTTCAACGGCTCCTGTTCGTTCCGTCAGAGGCCTCACCGTCGTCCTCCACCTTGCAGCTTTGGTTCGCTCGTCGTGTGTGGTGTGCCGCCCTCTTGTGTTATCAACGTCGTCAACAACCGAGAGGAACAAGGAGATGATTGTACGTGGAGAGGATGACAGTAGGGACCCACCAGCGTCATGGCAGTAAGCAAGCAAGTGTCTCTATAGTACAAGCCCAAAAATATGGTTCCTCCTAAAGGTTGGACATCTGGGGCTCACGCCATTGTCAACGTAGTCAATAAACGAGAGAATTACACTACGAGCGGCTGACACCAGGGACCCAGCAAGTGGCGTATTATTTTTGAGGAAAAAGCAGTTGTTATTTATACTAGTTTTAGCGACGGATTAGGGTAACAACGGGGTTGTGCGGGGGCTGTGGCCCGTCTAGCCAGGGTTTTATTTATGTTTACCACATCATGAGCCCAGTTGTGTTTTTTTCTTGCTGAAAATGGCTAGCCCGGTTCTATTTTTTTAAGAAATACCCAAACAAGGCCTACTTGCTTTACCGGCCCTGCTGGGCTGCAAATCTTTCAAGACGAGGGGAGTTCCATTCGGTTTGCCCTAGAAATGGGATGTACATTTTTAAAACACATCAAACCGGGAATTAGTTTCAATTTTTTTCATTACAAGATCTTAAATTCCATTGATTTTTATGCGTGGACAATTATTTGGATTTTATATTTATATAAATTATTTTCAAAATAGTTTGAATGTGAATCGATATTTCTGGATTAAAAACAGTTGACCACACCGAAATATGCAAAATTTCGTATACTTTTTAACCGTGGCCACAATATGGGGTGTAATGCTAACAAAAAGAAGATGGGCTCCAAAAAAATTCTTAAGAATTAGAAAATGGGTTGTACATTATTAGAAATAATGGCAGATGGGATGTATGCTGTTTTCCACAGATTTGAGGCTGACTTGTGCGCCTACTACAGGTTGACGCGTATGCTTTCATAAAAAAAGGTTGACACACACGAAATGCCGTGTTAACTTAGTCAACACACGAGAGCAGTGACTGTTGGATGTCCATCCAACAGCCGTCATGCTTCTTCAATCTCTGCTCTTCATGCTCCAGCCGCTCAACCAAGCGCCGGCGGGACTGCCTGCTCCCTCCTCTAGCGGCCGGCTATGCTGCCGCGCAGGCCTCACGGCCCCACCGTACTCCCATCGCTGGCCTAGCCATCCCTCTACTCACCCACACATGCTGTTATTCTCCGGCGACGGCAGACGAACCAGTAAACCCTCCTACTCCTCCGTGTGGGAAACAACTGCCGAGTATTCCCTGGCTCCGTGTCGTTCCCTTCCTAGGCCTCACTATCGTCCACCGCCCTGGTGCTCTCGGCGCGGCCTGGTCAACGTGGTCAATGAACGACATCCATCGGAAGTGGACTGTACGTGGAGAGGCTGACAGCTGGGTCCACGACCGCACACAAGGAAATGCCTCCTTATTACACGCAAAATAATGATTCCTCCATCTGACAGCTAGGACCCACAGGAAGGGCCTCTGTATTTCGCGAAAAAAACGTTCCCCCCGCTGACAGGTGGGACCCACCAGCTATATCTTCGCACGCAAGGAAGTGCCTCCTTTTTACGCCCAAAAAAATGAATACCCCCTACTAGCAGGGACCCACCATATTGTTGGGCTAACTTGTGGGCCTACTAAGTTGACGGGGACGGAGGGCTTTGTCAACTTAGTCAATACTCCAGTGACTGTATGATGTCCATCCAACGGACATAGTGATGCTTCAACCTCTGGTCTTCTTGCTCCAGGCGCCCAAAGCAGCGCCGGTCGTGCCGCCTACTACTGCCTCCTGTGGCTAGCTGTGCTACCGTAGAGGCCTCACCGCCCCCATACTACTCCCACCACTGGCCAGGCCATCCCTCCACTCACCCACACCCCCTGTTATTCTGCGGCGACGGCAGCCTCACACCGCAGCCGAACAAGTGAACGCTCATACTCCTCTCCGCGTGGGCATCCACTGCCGCGTCTTGCCCGGCTCCGTGTCGTCCCCTTCCTAGGCCTCGCCGTCGTCCACCACTGTGGTGCTCTCGGCGCGGCGTGGTCAATGTGGTCAACGACTGACTTCCATCGAAAGAGCACTATACGTGGAGAGGCTGGCAGATGGGTCCACGACAGCCGCAAGGAAGTGCCTCCTTATTACGCGGAAAATAATTATTCCTCCACCTGACAGCGGGGACCCACCAGACGGGCCACCAGTATTTTGTGAAAAAAAACATTTCCCCCTGACTGCTGGGACCCACCGGACGGGCCACCGTATTTCGCGAAAAAACGTTCCCCCCGCTGTCAGCTCGGACCCACCGGAAGTGCCTCCTTATTACGCACAAAAAATGAATACTCCCCCAGCTAGCTGGGACCCACCTTGGTGGGAGGCTGACTTGTGGGCCTACTAAGTTGACGGGGACGAAGGGCTTTGTCAACTTAGTCAATATGAACGATTCTATCTCCAGTGATTGTACAATGTCCATCCAACGGCCGTAGTGCTTCTTCAACCTCTAGTCTTCTTGCTCCAGCCGCCCAAAGCAGCGCCGGTCGTGCCGCATGCTCTTGCCTCCCGTGGCCGGTTGTGCTGCCGCAGAGGCCTCACCGCCCCCTACTATTCCCACTACTGGTCAGGCCCTGTGGCGACGGCAGCCTCACACCACAGCCGAACCAGTGAACCCTCGTACTCCTCTATGTGCGGGCTTCCACTGTCGTGTCTTCCCCGACTCCGCGTCGTCCCCTAACTAGGCCTCGCCGTCGTCCACTGCCATGGTGCTCTCCGCGCTGCGTGGTCAACGTGGTCAAGGAACGATTTCCATCGGAAGACTACTCTACATGGAGAGGCTGACAGCTGGGTCCACGGCCATAGCCCAGTTTTTTTGTGATTTGCCAAGTAAGTCGCTTTGGCAGGCCTGTTGGGTTGCAAATCTGTCAAGACCAGGAGAGATTTCATCGGCTGGCCGAGAAAATGGCCCATCAGTAATGAGAAATGGGTTGTACATTTTTAAAACACATCAAACCGGCAATAGTTTCAAATATCTTTTTTTAATTTCAAGATTTTAAATTACATTAATTTTTATGCGTGGAGAATTTGTTGGATTTTATATTGATATACATTTATTTTTAAAATCAGTTTGAATGTGAGTGGAAATTTCAGGATTAAAAACAGTTCGGACTGCACCGAAATATGCAAAATTTCGTATAATTTTTTAACCGTGGCCACAATATGGGTTGTAATGCTAACAAAAAGAATATGGGCTCCAAAAAAACCTTAAGAATTAGCAAATGGGCTGTAAATTATTAGAAATAATGGCAGATGGGTTGTATGCTGTTTTCCACAGATTTGAGGCTTTTCTAAAAAAAGGTTGACGCACAAGCACTCACTGTTGGATGTCCATCCAACGGCCATCGTGCTTCTTCAATCTCTGCTCTTCCTGCTCCAGCCCCTCAAACAAGCGCCGGCGGGACTGCCTACTCCCTCGTCCCTGTGACCGGCTGTGCTGCCGCGCAGGCCTCACCGCCCCACCGTACTCTCATCGCTGGCCAAGCCATCCCTCTACTCACCCACACCTGCTGTTATTCTCCGGCGACGGCAGACAAACCGGTAAACCCTCGTACAATCGTACGCCACTCCGCGTGGGAAACAACTGCCGAGTCTTCCCTACCTCCGTATTGTCCCCTTCCTAGGCCACGCCGTCGTCCACCGCAGTGGTGCTCTCGGCGCGGCGTGGTCAATGTGGTCAACGACCGACTTCCATGGGAAGAGTACCGTGCATGGAGACGCTGACAGCTGAGTCCACAGCCATAGCAAGGAAGTGCCTCCTTATTACCCGCAAAATAATTATTCCTCCACCTGACTGCGGGGACCCACCGGACGGGCCACCGTATTTCGCGAAAAAAATGTCCCCCCCTAACTGTTGGGACCCACCAGCTATGCCTTCGCACGCAAGGAAGTGTGTCTGGGCAAAAAACCGATTTGCCCCCCTGACTGCTGGGACCCACCAGCTACATCTTCGCACGCAAGAAAGTGTCTGACAGTCGGGACCCACCTGGTCGAAGCGTACGTAGTGTTGTCATTCTGGTCGCGAACCGGTACGTAGATATATACTGGTGGATGTAGAGGCGCGCACGTGTCGTAGTAGAGGCGCGCACGTAGCATGTACGCGTACTTACAGCGGCCAGGGTGCAAGAAAGAAAATACGGCCACGTATGTGTACATACGGGTGGGGTCTCGAATGCCTACTCGCGCATACGTATGGCCAGGGCTCGTTGACATGGCTGGGTCGGAACGGAGAAACAGCATCGTCGTCGTGTTCATGGGGAGGCAACGGAATGCATCGTGTTCATGGGGAGGCAACAGAACGCGTGGGAGCCAACCGGCTGGGTCGGAACGGAATGCGTGGTCGTGTTCATCGGGAGGGCTTGGACGGAACAGGCGATGGAAACGAGGCCTGGCGTACCGCACAACAGAGGAAACGGCCTTGTGTTCGACCGGCCACGTTCGAAATGGGATCCTGTTCATCGGGAGGGGTCTGGTGTACCGCAAAACGGAAGAAATGGACCTCCTACGGTCGAAACGGGGGTCCTGTTGATCAGGAGGGGTGTGGCGTACCGCAAAACGGACGAAATGGACTTGTGTTGGAGAGCTACGGTCGAAACGGGGGTCCTGTTCATCGGGAGGGGTGTGGCGTACCACAAAACGAGACTCCACGGGATATTGTTCATCTCCACCGTCGACCTCCTCTAGCCTCCACGGGCTACCGTCGACCTCCTTCAGCCTCCACGGGCTCTAGTTCATCCAGCCTCCACCGTGCGCTACTCCACCGGCTACTGTTCAACCACCCCTCCACGGGCACCCCTCCATTGTCTACTGTTCATCCAGCCATCCACACCATGGGGTCCTGTTCAACCACCCC
>NC_057794.1:366812008-366826089 GCF_018294505.1 Triticum aestivum
AATCGATCGGCTTCAGTTAGCAGCAGTAGCGAAGGAATCGCTCGATCGGGTTCAGTTAACAGCCATCGATCGATCGCTCGGGTTCAGTAACGCGTAGCCTGCAGTGCAATCGCTCGGGTTCAATTAGAGCCTAATGCCTCGCTCGGGTTCAGTTAGAGCCAACACCTCGCACACACGCGTGTACGTGTACGAGAGAAACGCGCATCGCTCGGCCCCCGACCTCCCACCATAACCGGGAACTCCCCGAAATTTTCCTCCCCCTCGCTTCTACCACGGTTTTTTCTGTCATGGACGGCCCAAATTTTTTGTCATGATTTTTTGTCATAGAAGTAGGAGCCCACCACATCTATGATGATACCGGGTTTTGTCACAATTATCGTCATAGAAGTGTCATATGTATGACAGAAAAAATTTCGTTTGGCCCAAAATGTCACGGATGTGTCTTTTTTTTGTGGTGCATGTACGAAAACGGAGTCCGGAGAGCACACAAGGTGCTCACGAGGTAGGGGGCGCGCCCAGTATGGTAGGGGGCGCCCTCCACCCTCGTGTCTTTCCCGTACTGCTTCTTATTTTTCTATTTTTCTAAATATTCCAAAACGGAGAAATATTGCCTTAAAAATTATTTTGGAGTTGGTTTACTTACCGTGCCACATACCTATTCCTTTTCGGAGTCTAGAATGTTCCGGAAAGTGTCCCTTATGTATTCCTCTGGGGTTACGATTTCAAGAACATTGGTTTCAACATTTATGGGATTACCTGAGATATAATGTTTGATACTTTGACCGTTCACCACCGTCGGATTTGTGCCTTCGAAGTTGTTGATTTTTATGGCACCAGAATGATAGACCTCCTAGATAACGTAAGGGCCTTCCCATTTAGAGAGAAGTTTTCCTGTAAAAAATCTTAAACGAGAGTTGTATAGCAATACATAATTACCTACATTAAACTCACGCTTTTGTATCCTTTTGTCATGCCATCTTTTAACTTTTTCTTTAAACAACTTGGCATTTTCATAGGCTTGGGTTCTCCATTCATCAAGTGAGCTAATATCAAATAACCTCTTCTCACCGGCAAGTTTGAAATCATAATTAAGTTCTTTAATAGCCCAATATGCCTTGTGTTCTAGTTCGAGGGGTAAGTGACATGCTTTTCCATAAACCATTTTATACGGAGACATACCCATAGGATTTTTATATGCAGTTCTATAGGCCCACAATGCATCATCAAGTTTCTTGGACCAATTTTTTCTAGATCTATTAACAGTCTTTTGCAAAATTAATTTGAGCTCTCTATTACTCAATTCTACTTGACAACTAGACTGAGGATGATAAGGAGATGCAATTCTATGATTAACATCATATTTAGCAAGCATTTTACGGAAAGCACCATGAATAAAATATGAACCACCATCAGTCATTAAATATCTAGGGACTCCAAATCTTGGAAAAATAACTTCTTTAAGCATTTTAATAGAGGTGTTATGATCAACACTACTAGTTGGAATAGCTTCTACCCACTTAGTAACGTAATCAACAACAACTAAAATATGTGTATATCCATTAGAGGAAGGAAAAGGTCCCATATAATCAAAGCCCCAAACATCAAATGGTTCAATAACGAGTGAATAGATCATAGGCATTTCTTGACGTCTACTAATATTACCAATTCTTTGACATTCATCGCAAGATAAAACAAACTTACGGGTATCTTTGAAGAGAGTAGGCCAATAAAAACCAGATTGCAATACCTTATGTGCAGTTCTATCTCCAGCATGGTGTCCTCCATAAGCTTCGGAGTGACACTTGCGTAGGATCCGTTCCTGTTCATGCTCAGGTAGACAACGTCTAATAACACCATCTACTCCTTCTTTATAAAGATGTGGGTCATCCCAAAAGTAATGCCTCAAATCATAGAAGAACTTTTTCTTTTGTTGGTATGTTAAACTAGGTGGTATAAACTTAGCAACAATGTAATTAGCATAGTCAGCATACCATGGAGCAGTATGAGAAGCATTTATGACATTTAATTGCTCATTGGGAAAGCTATCATCAATAGGTAGTGGGTCATCAAGCACATTTCCTAACCTAGACAAGTTGTCTGCAACAGGGTTCTCAGCTCCCTTTCTGTCAACAATATGTAAGTTAAATTCTTATAGCAAGAGAACCCATCTAATAAGTCTAGGTTTAGCATCTTTCTTCTCCATGAGATATTTAATAGCAGCGTGATCAGTGTGAATAGTTACTTTAGAATCAACAATATAAGGTCTGAACTTATCACAAGAAAATACAACTGCTAAGAATTCTTTTTAGTGGTAGCATAATTTCTTTGAGAATTGTCTAGGGTTTTACTAGCATATTGAATAACATTTAATTTCTTGTCAACTCTTTGCCCTAGAACAACACCTACAGCATAATCACTAGCATCACACATAATTTCAAAGGGTAAATTCCAATCAGGTGGCTGAACAATAGGTGCAGAGATCAATGCTTTCTTAAGTATTTCAAATGATTCTACACAATAATCATCAAAGACAAATGGTACATCTTTTTGTAATAAATTAGTCAGAGGCCGAGAAATTTTTGAGAAGTCCTTAATGAACCACCTATAAAATCCGGCATAACCAAGGAAACTTCTTATACCTTTGATGTCCTTGGGACATGGCATCTTCTCAATAGCATCAACTTTGGCTTTATCAACCTCAATACCTCTTTCATAAACTTTGTGCCCCAAGACAATACCTTCATTAACCATAAAGTGGCACTTTTCCCAATTCAAGACAAGATTAGTTTCTTCACATCTCTACAAAACTCAATCAAGGTTGCTCAAGCAATCATCAAAAGAAGATCCATAGATGGAGAAATCGTCCATGAAAACCTCACAAATCTTTTCACAAAAGTCAGAGTATATAGCCATCATGCATATTTGGAAGGTAGCAGGTGCATTACATAGACCAAAAGGCATGCGTCTATAAGAAAAAGTACCAAAAGGGCATGTAAAAGTAGTCTTTGATTGATCTTTGGCTGACACGGGTATTTGAGAGAAACCAGAATAACCATCTAGAAAGCAAAAATGTGTATGTTTGGATAATCTTTCTAGCATTTGATCAATAAAAGTTAAGGGGTAATGATCCTTTTTAGTTGCCTTATTTAATTTGCGGAAATCAATTACCATCCTATAACCTGTAATAATTCTTTGAGGAATCAATTCATCTTTATCATTAGGAACAACAGTAATACCTCCCTTCTTAGGGACACAATGGACAGGGCTTACCCACTGACTATCAGCAACGGGATAAATTATACCTACCTCAAGGAGCTTTAGTATTTCCTTTCTTACCACTTCTTTCATTTTAGGATTCAGCCGGCGTTAATGATCACGAACTGGTTTAGCATCTTCTTCCAAATTAATTTTATGTTGACATAGAGTGGGACTAATGCCCTTAAGATCATCAAGACTATACCCAATAGTAGCACGGTGCTTCTGTAGAGTTTTCAATAATCTCTCTTCCACATGCTCTAAAAGGTTAGCACTAATAATAACAGGATATATCTTTTTCTCATCAAGATAAGCATATTTAAGAGTATCAGGTAACGGTTTAAGCTCAAACACTGGATCACCCTTGGGTGGAGGAGGATCCCCTAGCACTAGCACCCATATCACATAAGCCATGATAACAATGATCTCCTATTTTAACAGAAATAACAGGCATGCCTACCACAGGTCTAGGTTTATCTTTAGCACAGGGTTTAGCAATTCTAGCAGTTTCATCACAGAAATAAATAACATGCCCATCAATATTATCGGACAAGAGATCTTTAACAATAGCAATATTAGGTTCAACTTTAACTTGCTCAGGAGGTGTATATGTTTTAATATTGCATTTATGAACCACAGTTGAAGCTTTAGCATGATCCTTTATCCTAATAGGAAAAGGTGGTTTCTCAACATATGCAATAGGAACAATAGGATCATTATAAGTGACAATCTTTTCTTCAAATTTAATAGGTGCAGATACTTTTACTTCTATAGGAGGATGCTATTTAAACCACTTCTCCTTGGGGAGATCAACATAAGTAGCAAAAGATTCACAGAAAGAAGCTACTATCTTAGAGTCAAGCCCATATTTAGTGCTAAATTTACAGAAAACATCGGTATCCATAAAAGATTTAACACAATGAAAACTAGGTGTCATACCTGACTCCTTATCTTTGTCGAGGTCCCAATCTTCAGAGTTGCGTTTAATTCTTTCCAATAAATCCCAGTTGAATTCAATAGTCTTCATCATAAAAGAGCCAGCACAAGAAGTATCAAGCATGGTGCGATTGTTATCACAAAGCCGAGCATATAAATTTTGAATAATTATTTCTCTTGAGAGCTCATGATTGGGGTATGAATATAACATTGATTTAAGCCTCCCCAAGCTTGAGCGATGCTTTCTCCTTCGCGAGGCCAAAAATTATATATATAATTGCAATCACGATGAACAAGATGCATAGGATAAAACTTCTGATGAAATTCCAATTTCAGTCATTTTTTAATTCCAAGACACCATATCATCACATAGCCTATACCATGTCGATGCATCTCCCTTCAAAGATAAAGGAAAGACCTCCTTCTTAACAACATCTCCGGGTACACCTGCAAGCTTAAATAATCTACAAACTTCATCCACATATATTAGATGCTCCTCAGGATGTTTTGTTCCATCTCCTAAAAAGGGATTAGCTAGCAGTTTTTCTATCATACCCGAAGGAATTTCGAAGCAGACATTTTCATTTTCAGTAGGTTCAGTAGGTTGAGGAGCAACTCTTTGCTCTACTGGTCCGGGTGAAGATACCCCGAACAAGCCCCTCAGAGGATTACTTTCCATAGTAACAAGTGACAGTAAATTTCAGCACACTATATAAATTTTTCCTTACCAAATTCCACCTACCAAAGGCGCTTCACTCCCCGGCAACGGCGCCAAAAAAGAGTCTTGATGACCCACAAGTATAAGGGATCTATCATAGTCCTTTCGATAAGTAAGAGTGTCGAGCCCAACGAGGAGCAGAAGGAAATGATAAGCGGTTTCCAGCAAGGTATTCTCTGCAAGTACTGAAATAAGTGGTAACAGATAGTTTTGTGATAGGATAATTTGTAACGAGCAACAAGTAACAAAAGTAAGTAAAGTGCAGCAAGGTAGCCCAATCCTTTTTGTATCAAAGGACAAGCCTAGACAAACTCTTATATAGAGAAAAGCGCTCCCGAGGACACATGGGAATATCGTCAAGCTAGTTTTCATCACGCTCATATGATTCGCGTTCGGTACTTTGATAATTTGGTATGTGGGTAGACCGGTGCTTGGGTACTGCCCTTACTTGGACAAGCATCCCACTTATGATTAACCTCTATTGCAAGCATCCGCAACTACAACAAAAGTATTAAGGTAAACCTAACCATATCATGAAATATATGGATCCAAATTAGCCCCTTACGAAGCAACGCATAAACTAGGGTTTAAGCTTCTGTCACTCTAGCAACCCATCATCTACTTATTACTCCCCATTGCCTTCCTCTAGTCCCAAATAATGGTGAAGTGTCATGTAGTCGACGTTCACATAACACCACTAGAGGAGAGACAACATACATCTCATCAAAATATTGAATGAATACCAAATTCACATGACTACTAATAGCAAGACTTCTCCCATGTCCTCAGGAACAAAAGTAACTACTCACAAAGCATAAACATGTTCATAATCAGAGGGGTATTAATATGCATATAGGATCTGAACATATGATCTTCCACCAATTAAACCAACTAGCATCAACTACAAGGAGTAATTAACACTACTAGCAACCTACTAGCACCAATCCCGTACTTGGAGACAAGAATTGGATACAAGAGATGAACTAGGGTTTTGAGAGGAGATGATGCTGATGAAGATGTTGATGGAGATTGCCCTGTCCCGATGAGAGGAGCGTTGGTGATGACGATGGCGATGATTTCCCCCTCCGGGAGGGAAGTTTCCCGGCAGAACAGCTCCGCCAGAGCCCTAGATTGGTTCCGCCAAGGTTTCGCCTCGTGGCGGCGGAGTTTCGTCCGAGAAGATGGCTTATGATTTTTTTTCCATCGAAAGACTTCATATAGCAGAAGATGGCCACCGGAGGGCCACCAGGGGGCCCACGAGGTAGGGGGCGTGCCCAGGGGGTAGGGAGCGCCCCCACCCTCGTGGGCAGGGTGTGGCCCCCCTGGTGAATTTTTTCCGCTGAGTATTTTTTATATATTCTGAAAACGTCTTCTTGGAAGTTTCAGGACTTTTGGAGCTGTGTAGAATAGGTCTCTAATATTTGCTCCTTTTCCAGCCCAGAATCCCAGCTGCCGGCATTCTCCCTCTTTATGTAAACCTTGTAAAATAAGAGAGAATAGGCATAAGTATTGTGACATAATGTGTAATAACAGCCCATAATGCAATAAATATCAATATAAAAGCATGACGCAATATGGACGTATCAATTAGCACTAATGTTGAACTACTTGGATGAGTCGCCAGGAACAAAATCAACCATCTTGGTATCATCCGTTGATTTAAAATTACAAACTGGATCATGTTCTGTGTTTGGATTATTCAAAGATGTCATATCTGCAGGGTCAACATTGTCCTTGTAAAATTTTAACTCCTCTGTTGCGCAAACTGACTCAGCATAAGCCGCATCCCCTTCTTCACATTCCAGAGCTATCTTACGGCTCCCATGCACTGTAATGGTTCCTTTTTGACCCGACATCTATAGCTATAGATACACGTAACACGACCGCGCCATGTGATGAAGCTATGTATCTAGGGTAGGGTCATGGACCTGTCCAAACTGACCTACCCAAGGACATCTCCAGAAGAAATCATCTTTCAATCGACTTGAAGGTGTCTCACTCGACAGACTTGAAGATACTCGACCAAGAAGCAATCACTCGACCAAGACCAAGCCACTCGACGGTCAGGTGACCTAAAGGCACTCCGCATGCTAACGGTCGCTTATTAAATAGCTTTTATGGTCATCATAGCACTTCATTACTAGCGTTACCAGTAACGCCCTGCCTTAATGTACATTGAACCCTTTGTATCGTGGGTTGGCCAGGGTCTTGGCGCACTCTATATAAGCCACCCCCTCCTCTAAAACAAGGGTTCGCACGCCTATAATTCACACACGCATAATCCAGTCGACCGCCTCCGGGCTCCGAGACGTAGGGCTATTACTTCCTCCGAGAAGGGCCTGAACTCGTAAATCTTGCGTTCCTACAACTCCTCTATAGCAAAGATCTCGCCTCTCCATACTTACCCCCCTACATCACTGTCAGACTTAGAACCACGACAGTTGGCGCCCACCGTGGGGCTTGTGTTTTAGCATTTCGTTGGAGGAGTTGCGATCTTTTCCGATCCGAATCATCATGGTTTTCGGCGGAGTTTTGGTGGTGGGCCACGAGATCCGTCTCGGCGCGCTCACATTCATCGCCGACGACTTCGCGTGGCTTCAGGAGGCTCCGCTCGACGTGGACGCACTCCCTGTCCGCGGGGCAACACACTTTAGCGCGTGCGTCCGTGGCGTTCTCCTGCGGCAACCGTCGACCCCCTACCGGTTGGCTCCTGTGTTGTCCTCCCTCCCAGTTTCCCACCGGCGCAAGCGCTCTGGTCGGTCGAGACTCCAGCGGTGGGTGAGACATGCGGTGGCACGCCAGTCGTCCACCCCTCAAGTCGCGGCGATCGAGCCCGACGAATCTCTCTACGGCCTGTTCGACCTGTCGACCGGCTCCGCAGAGACCGCATCCGAGTGCGACAGCAGCGATCTGGCGGCGGAGGTTCTGATGGTCGATGGACCTCCCAGTCCTCCTGGTTTTCCCCGCACTGACGGAGGCGCGGGTGGAGGCGACCCGTCGCATCCTCATGAGGAATATCTTCCCGAGCCTCTCATGTCACTGCAGAGAGAAGAACTTCGCCGCCGGAACATGGATGCATTGCACACTCCCATCATTGGAGAAACCCCCGAGGCTCGTGCCTTGGAGGACGCGCGCCTGGCAAACTTGGCCGAGCGCACTCGACTGGAGAACCTCCAGCGAGCACTCGACGAGCATGCGCGACAAAGGGTTCCCGAATCTAGTCGACGTCAGCTCTTCCCGCCCCCGCAGGTATATCGAACTCCGATTCAGAATTTAGCAGCGGCAGCCCGCATAGAAGAGTCGATTCAACCTTCCCAGTCGGAGGCTGGCAGAGGCTTGCTGCAGATCAGAGCGTTGCTCCGGGTAGCAGGAGACCAGAATTCTGCTATTTCTCAGTCATGGAACAGGATTCACAGTAGATCCGTTGCCACAGGCACGGTCCAGTCGACTCATAGCCCAAGATCGCCCCCGAGGCGTGAGGGACGTGGGGACCGGCGTAATCAGCACGGTAACTGTGAGCAATATGATCACCGATTCGATCGTGATGATCGGCGTCGAGTGCCCACCCCTCCCCCGAGGAGCGGGTCGTATGCGCCTTGACAACAGGATGATAGGCTCCCTCGTAGTGTTGGGCGAAGGATTCCAGTCGACTCCAGGGAGCCAGGCTTCGATGCAAGATCCATTCTCGTTCAAGGTTTGGTTGACAGGAACAGAGCTCATCGGGAAGGGCACGACAGAGATGCTCCTATCAGCAGTAGAGCACATGTTTTGGGGCCAGAGTGCTTTAGTAGAGCCATCAGGGCCGCTGTGATTCCTCCCAACTTCAGGTTGGCGACTAGAGTCAGCAAGTTCACCGGCGAGTCCAATCCCGATACTTGGCTTGAAGACTACCGAGTGGCCATCCAGATTGGCGGCGGCAATGATGAGGTGTCCATGAAGCACCTTCCTCTCATGTTGGAGGGCTCGGCCAGAGCGTGGCTGAACCAGTTAGCACCCAGCAGCATTTACACTTGGGAAGATCTCGCCTGAGTGTTTGTCACCACATTCGAAGGAACATGTAAACGACCGGCAGGGTTGACGGAACTGCGGTCCTACGTGCAGAAGCCGAATGAAACCTTGAGGGATTACATCCAGAGATGGATCACGTTGCACCACACGGTAGATAATGTGCCTGACCACCAAGTAGTCTGTGCCTTCAAAGAAGGCGTCAAGTACAGAGAACTGAATCTGAAATTTGGTCGAACCGGAGATATGTCTCTGAACCGAATGATGGAGATTGCCACCAAGTACGCTAATGGAGAACATGAGGATCGACTCTGGAGTGGCAAGCTGAAGTCAGTCGCCCAAGAAACAGGAGGAAATTCCAATCGGAAATAGAAGCGGAAAGTCGAGCCAGGTGCTCCTGGGGAAGCCTTGGCTGTGACTCAAGGGAAGTTTAAGGGGAAACCCAAAGGACCTTGGACCCCAAAAAAGTTAAAGACCAGGACGGAAATGCTGTGTTGGATTTGCCATGCCTCGTCCACACCAAGAAAGATGAAGAGGGTAATTTTATTTACCCAAAACATACCACTCGACAGTGTCGACTCTTGATCCAGCAGTTCCAGGGCAAGCAGCCCAAAGATAAAGAGAAGGAGTCAGACAAAGTTGAGGACAAGGAAGATAGCGATGATGGATACCCCCAAGTCAATTCCACCCTGATGATTTTTGCTGATGTTGAGAGCAAAAGTCAACTGAAAGTCATCAACCGAGAGGTGAATATGGTTGCTCCGGCAACACCAAGTTATTTGAAATGATCTCAGACTGCCATCACGTTCGACCAGTCCGATCACCCAACGCATATTGCCACCCCTGGGAGGCAAGCTCTGGTGGTCAACCCAGTGGTTGAAGGCACTCGACTGACCAAAGTCTTGATGGATGGTGGCATTGGTTTGAACATATTGTATGCTGAGACGTTGAAAGGGATGGGCATTCCGATGTCCAGACTCAGTGCTAGCAACATGAGTTTTCATGGAGTCATTCCTGGGAAGAAGGCTGAATCACTCGGCCAGATTGCTCTTGATGTGGTTTTCGGTGATTCCAAGAATTGCCGCAAAGAAAAGTTGACATTCAAAGTTGTAGACTTCCAGAGTGCCTACCACGCTATTTTGGGCAGGCCAGCTTATGCACGCTTCATGGCCCGACCATGTTATGTGTATCTCAAATTGAAGATGCCTGGCCCCAAAGGTGTGATCACTATTACGGGCAATCAGAAGAAAGTGGAAGAATGTTTTCAGAAAGGTTCGAAGATCGCTGATGCTCAGATGGCAGTGGTGGAGTTGCAGGAATACCAGAAGACTGCAGACCCGAGTGATTTGTTGCGAGCCAAGAAGCCCGCCATAGAATCAGCTTTTTCAGTCGACTGGCGATACGAAGATAGCTCACGTCCACCCAACCGATCCCGGCGCTACTCTGACTCATATCTCGACAACACTCAACTCCAAATAGGAAGAAGCGCTCATCCAGTTCCTCCATGAGAACTGGGACATTTTCGCATGGAAGCCTTCTGACATGCCAGGTGTTCCCAGGGAGCTGGCTGAGCATCGCCTGAGAGTCGACTCAAAAGTAAAACCTGTCAAGGAACATCTCCGGCGGTCCACCGTCCAAAAGAGAAAAGCCATTGGCGAGGAGGTGGCTCGGCTCTTAGTAGCAGAGTTCATCCGAGAAATTTACCACTCCGAGTGGCTCGCCAACGTTGTTATGGTCCCCAAGAATGACAAGTCACTTCGCATGTGTATTGACTTTAAACATATCAATCGGGCCTGCCCGAAAGATCATTTTCCTCTTCCCCGCATCGACCAGATAGTCGACTCGACTGCGGGATGTGAGCGACTGTCTTTTTAGACGCCTATTCCGGGTACCATCAGATCCGTCTGTATGGACCTGACGAGATCAAAACAACTTTTATCACTCCATTCGGGTGCTTCTGCTATATTACCATGCCGTTCGGCCTCAAGAATGCCGGAGCCACATTCATGAGGATGATCCAGAAGTGTTTGCTCACTCAAATCAGTCGGAATGTGGAAGCATACATGGATGATATTGTGGTCAAGTCACGGAAAGGTTCCGACCTGCTGACTGACCTTGCTGAAACCTTTGCCAACCTCAGGAGGTATGATATCAAGCTCAATCCATCAAAGTGCACATTCGGAGTCCCTGGCGGAAAATTACTTGGTTTTCTCGTTTCCGAACGGGGAATCGACGCCAATCCAGAAAAAGTCGGTACAATACTCCGAATGAAAAGACCTTTATGAATGCACGACGTCCAGAAGCTTACTAGTTGCTTGGCCGCTTTAAGTCGATTCATATCTTGTCTCAGTGAAAAGGCATTGCATCTTTACCGATTAATGAAGAAGTCCGACAAGTTCGAGTGGACTCCCGAAGCTGATGCAGCGTTTGCAGAGCTCAAAGCTCTGCTCTCCACCCAGCCGGTGCTTGCTGCCACAATCAGCAAGGAGCCTTTGCTGCTTTACATTGCAGCCACGGGACAAGTCGTCAGTACGGTACTTACAGTCGAGCGGGAAGAAGAAGGAAAAGCCTTCAAAGTTCAGCGCCCAGTATATTATATTTCTGAAGTTTTGACCCCGTCGAAGCAAAGATATCCTCATTATCAGAAGCTTGTATATGGGATTTATATGACCACAAATAAAGTTGCTCACTACTTCTCTGATCATTCCATTACAGTCGTCAGCGACGCTCCATTGTCAGAGATCCTGCATAACAGAGATGCAACTAGTCGAGTGGCAAAATGGGCGATTGAACTCCTTCCTCTAGATATCAAGTTTGAGGCGAAGAAAGCTATCAAGTCCCAGGCAATCGCAGATTTCGTCACCGAGTGGATTGAACACCAACTGCCGACTCAGGTTCACTCGGAGCATTGGACCATGTTCTTCGACGGCTCCAAGATGCTGAATGGTCCCAGTGCCGGAGTGGTGTTGGTCTCCCCCCGAGGAGATAAGCTCAGATATGTTCTTCAAATCCACTTTGATTCCTCCAATAACGAGGGAGAATATGAAGCACTTTTATATGGGTTGCGCATGGCCATTTCACTCGGCGTCCGTCGCCTCATGGTCTATGGTGACTCAGATTTGGTGGTTAATCAGGTGATGAAGGAGTGGGACGTCAGGAGTCCGGCCATGACTGGTTATTGCAATGCAGTGAGAAAGCTGGAGAAGAAATTCGAGGGGTTAGAACTTCATCACATACCCCGACTAAAAAATCAAGCAGCTGATGATTTGGAAAAAATAGGTTCCAAAAGAGAAGCCATTCCCAGCAATGTGTTTTTGGAACACATCCACACACCATCAGTTCAGGAGGATCCCTTCACTGAAGAGGTCCCGCAGCCAAAAAGTGCCTCAAATCCGACTGAAGTTGAAGTTCCAGCTGTGGTCGACCTGATCATGGAAGTCTTGGTCATCACTCCCGAATGGACAATACCGTACATCGCGTACATCCTAAGGAAAGAGCTCCCAAAAGATGAAGAAGAGGCTCGACAGATCGTCCGTCGATCCAAGGCCTTTACAGTCATAAAAGGACAGTTATATAGAGAAAGCGCGGCCGGAGTCAGTCAGAGGTGTATTACACCAGAAGAAGGTCGGATGATCCTTGATGATGTCCACTCGGGGACCTGTGGTCACCATGCGTCCTCTTGGACCATTGTGGCTAAAGCATACCGAGCGGGATTCTACTGGCCAAGAGCCAATGAAATGGCAAAAGAGATAGTCGACAGGTGCGAAGGATGTCAGTATTACTCCAATATGTCGCACAAGCCCGCATCAGCTCTGAAAACCATTCCACTCGTCTGGCCCTTTGCTGTTTGGGGGCTGGACATGGTTGGACCACTGAGAACGGGTAGGAGCGGATTCACTCATGTACTGGTAGCAGTCGACAAGTTCACCAAATGGATTGAAGCCAAGCCTATCAAGAATTTTGATGCTTGCACTGCTATCAGTTTCACCAGAGAGTTGATATTCATATATGGAGTTCCACACAGCATCATCACTGACAATGGGTCAAACTTCTATTCCGACAAATTCAGGGCCTTTTGCGCCTCTCAGGGCACTCGGGTCGACTATGCTTCGGTCGCTCACCCCCAGTCAAATGGGCAAGCAGAAAGGGAAAACAGCCTAATTCTCAAAGGACTGAAACCCCGATTGATGCACAATCTCAAGCACGCAGCAGGTGCATGGGTCGACGAGCTTCCATCAGTCCTTTGGGGATTGAGGACAACCCCGAACCGATCGACTGGAAGAACCCCATTCTTTCTGGTCTACGGAGCCGAGGCAGTCTTGCCGAGTGACCTGCTTCACAACGCTCCCCGAGTCGAGCTCTACTCTGAAGATGAAGCAGAACAAGCCCGGCAGGACACAGTCGACCTCCTGGAAGAAGAAAGAGAAATGGCCATGATCCGATCGACCGTCTACCAACAAGACTTGTGCCGATTCCATGCCAGAAATGTGAAGGGTCGAGCCTTCCAAGAAGGAGACTTAGTCCTCCGAGTGGATCAGCAGAAACCACACAAACTCGCCCCTACTTGGGAAGGCCCCTTCATAGTCACCAGAGTCCTTCGCAATGGAGCATACCACCTCTACAATGTCGATCGCCAGATTGATGAGCCACGAGCCTGGAATGCGGAGCTACTCGGCCCCTTTTATACTTGAATTCTCTCTCGGATGAGATGTAATAAGAAAAAACTCTTGTAGTTTATTTTTCAAAGACAAGAGCGTTATAATTTTCTCAGTGATTGTTATCATTTTTTGTTTGCAAATGAAATTCCCCAGTGGGTGGCTTAGCTGCGAATCCGTTTCGCCTAAGTTTGAAATAATCCTACCGAGTGGAGAGCAGTCCTCCCACTCGGGGGCTTAGCTGCAGTCCAGTACTTGCCTAAGTTCTCTCACTCGAGGACTTAGCTGCAGTCAAGCACTCGCCTAAGTTTGAAAAAATCCTACCGAGTGGAGAGCAGTCCTCCCACTCGGGGGCTTAGCTGCAGTCCAGTACTCGCCTAAGTTCTCTCACTCGAGGACTTAGCTGCAGTCAAGCACTCTCCTAAGTTTGAAAAAATCCTACCGAGTGGAGAGCAGTCCTCCCACTCGGGGGCTTAGCTGCAGTCTAGTACTCGCCTAAGTTCTCTCACTTG
>NC_057794.1:366826475-366860634 GCF_018294505.1 Triticum aestivum
AGCAGTCCTCCCACTCGGGGGCTTAGTTGCAGTCCAGTACTCGCCTAAGTTCTCTCACTTGAGGACTTAGCTGCAGTCAGGCAGTCGCCTAAGTTTGAAAAAACCCTACCGAGTGGAGAGCGGTCCTCCCACTCGGAGGCTTAGCTGCAGTCTAGTACTCGCCTAAGTTCTCTCTCTTGAGGACTTAGCTGCAGTCAGGCACTCGCCTAAGTTTGAAAAAATCCTACGGAGAGGAAAGTAGCCCTCCCACTCGGGGACTTAGCTGCAGTCCAGCACTCGCCTAAGTTTGAAACACATCCTGCTTTGCAGCAACAAGGGGCAGGTCGACAACCGCCTCCTCCTTGGAGAGCCTCGCCACAAATACGACACGCACTTCATCCTACTCTGTAGTAACAAGGGGCAGGTCGACTGTCGCCTCCTCCTTGGGGAGCTTCGCCACAAAAACAACGTACGATCCATTGCTGACCCGCAAAGACGACGAGGTGCAGGTCGACTGCTACCGTCTCCTTCGGAGCTGCGCCGCAAATACAAAAGTTGTCTCGAATAAAGAACGATTTCCACTCGAAGGGGAATGCATAAAGATATTCGACGATAAACCAAGTTCGAATAAATCCTAAAGGTTTCCAGACCACAGATCAAAGTACTCGGGCATTCGGCCCGAAAGAGTTTAATGGTTACAAAAACCACTCGACATTCCGAGGCAAATTTAAGGTGAGGCATAAAAGTTTGTTCACTCCGCAGGAGGAGGGCTAGCAGGCTCGACGAACTCATCCAGGTCGACGTCGTCGGCTATCCAAGTGGCTGCAGCGATGAAAGTCTCCATAAAAGTTCCGAAGTCATGTTTCTAGGTGTTGGCGACCTTGATTGCTGCCAGTTTGTCTTGTCGCACCTCCTTGCAGTGGACACGAACCAAAGATAGAGCCACGTCAGCGCCACACCAAGCAGCAGACTTCTTCCACTCCTGCACTCGGTCTGGGATTTCATTTAGTCGAGTCATCAGGGACTCAAGATCATTTTGGAGCACAGCCTCTGGCCAAAGTGCCGGGTCAATCCGCGACATGGCGACCTTCAGTCGAGCCAAGTAGTCCACGACACCGTCAACGCGGGATTCCAGTCAGAGCAGATTCATGGCAGTTTCATCTTTCACAGGAGAATTGATTGGATCCAAACCAGGTTCGATCCACCCAGTCTCCTCCTCAAAGTTCTGGCAAAACTCTGCATCACGATCCAAGGATAAGTCAATTTACATACGCCGAGTCGACAAAAAAAATTAGTCCGAACAACATGTGCACCTTCAAGCTTGATGAACAACTTCTTGGCAAGACTCCTCAGGTAGCTCTCGAGATCGTCCCTCCTACGAGCAATGCTTTCCATCTTCTCGCCCAGGATGAGATTCTCCTTCTTCCAGCGCGAGCACTCCTTGTTGGCGACATTCAAAGCAAACTTCAGCCTGGTATTCTCTTCTTCCAACTGGCGACTGAAGCCAGTTTCTGTGCAGCTAGAGCGGTTTTGTCGTCAACCTCCTTTCGAGCAGCATCCAAATCCTGGTCCTTCTTCGCCAGAGCTTCTCTTAGTTTTTCTACAAAGAAATGATGCCTGATTCAGAAAGAGCAGAAGGGAACTCAAGCTTAAGATGGACCAGTCGACAAATTCGTCTTACCAGCGGCATCGTCCTTGACCCTTTGCAGCTCTGTCTTGGCCAGCTCCAAGTCAAGGTTCAGTTGGATCTGCTGTTTCTCTAAGTCAGCAAAGCGAGCCCCAAGATCACAAGATTTCTGAAATCAAAGGGGAGAAGTTATTTTTACAGCAAAAAAAGTTACTAAGGCTACGGTTGATTGCCCGCAGTCCACCATAGCCTCGGGGACTACACCCAGCGGGTGCACTTTGCGTGCCCCCACTAGTTCTGAGCCCACTCGACCGGCCCGCCAGAGTCGAGTGCAGGGAGTAAAAAAAGAGAGAGCTCTGACCACAGTCGACTGCCAGCAGTAGACCGCGGTCTCGGGGACTACACCCAGTGGGTGCACTTGGCGTGCCCCCACCGGTTTCGACCCCACTCGACCAGACCGAGTGGAAGAGACAAACTATCAATTCGGTTTACACTCGACAAGATACAAATACTACAGTCGACTGCCCGCAGTCCACCGCAGTCTCGGGGACTACACCCAGTGGGTGCACTCAGCATGCCCCCACTAATTCAAAGTTCAAGCAACGCACCTAGTGGGCGTACTAACGCAAAGATTTTCAGAAAGGAGTCTTTAGATATCATATCCTAACAGAACAAGTGGCGACCAACTAACCTGAACGTTGCGTTGGAGAGCCGAGCTGGCGTCGTAGACTGCCTGACTGGCGTCTCGCACCATCTTCATCTTCTCCATCATGACACCCGCCTGGTGTATAGCTTCCCTAGCAGCATTCACTTCGTCTTCTGGGACATGATAGGTCGCAAAAACCGAAGGTGGGTCGACAGGGGCCTGAGCAGTCGACAAAGAAGGCAAGGCACTCGACAGCGGCATGGCGAAGGTAACAGAACCTCGATTGGCGTTGCCAGCGTCCTAAACGACTGGTCCCGCTCTCTGTGTCGACTGTAGCGCCTCGCTTGTAGGAGCTTGCCTACTCTTCCTCGTCAAAGGCCTCTCAGGCTCTTCATCATCGTCAGGGAGGTCAATAACGTTGGGAGCTGTATAGGGTGCAATTGCCAAAGTCACATCACCCAATGATGCACATCGCAATTGGATCGACCAAACAAAGACAGTACAGCAGAAATCATACCCAGATTAGAAGTGGCCGCATCCTCCATCACCTCGTCCTCATCCCTGTAAGCTGAGGTCCCAGAAGTGGCAGCACTGACAATCCCAAAATCCGACCAGTTAAAACAAGAAAAACAAACAGCATGAAGCGTCGAGTGAATACGAAAGGAGACACTCACGCGGAAGCAATAGGGATGTCAATCTTAATCTTCGGCAACGCCTTCCGAGTCTTCAGCTCTGCAACTTTGGGGTGCTTTGGCGCTTTCTCAGTCGGGGTTGGTGAAGAGACCCGAGGACGCTTCGAAGACTGACCAGCCTGAGCAGTTACCTTTTCACGGGCACTCGGTCATTCTTGGTCGAGCTTGGATCGCCTCTCCCGGCGAGGCTGACTCGACTTCTTCTCCATCACTTGAGTCGTCGCTTCCTCCACCTCCTTCACCGTCGGAAGTCCACTCGCCACTGTCGCCGCCGCTCGCCTCGCCTTCCAGAGCTTGCTCTTGCTCTCCATTGGGCATTGAATACATTTCAATAATGGCCTGAAAGAAAGCAGAGAGGACAAAGTCAGTCGACGCAGTGTATGCAAGAGCGAATTCAAATTACAAAGCAAAAACTTAGAATTAGACCTTCTTTGGTGCATGAGACTGGTCGAATGGAGGGACTCTCCTGGCTCCCCTGGGGTTGTCCTTGTTCCCGGTAATGCCCGACAGCCACTTCTCCAATGCGTCGTTGTCGACCTCCTCCGGGTGGACCCAAGTGGAGTCTTCAAGACCCGAATACATCCACATCGGATGGTCTCGGGCTTGAAGAGGCTGGATGCGCCACTGAAGGAAGACCTCCAAGAGATCCATACCAATGACCCTGTCACGGATAAGCTGGACCACTCGATCGACCAGCACCCTCACCTGCGCCTTCTCCTCCGGGAGCACCTTCAAAGGGGACGGTTTCCTCACTCGGTCCATGGTAAAGGGAGGGAGGCCAGTCGACTGCCCTGGCGTCGACTGGTCCTTATAGTAAAACCAGGTCGACTGCCATCCGCGGACTGAGTCGGGAAGAATCTGGATACCCAGACCCCCACACATCTGAATCACTTGTGTCCTCTCGTCACTCGGATTAGTCTTTTTCACCGTCTAGGAGTGACAAGTGAAAATGTGCTTGAAAAGACCCCAGTGAGGCCGGCAACCCAGGAAGTTCTCACACAAAGAAATGAAAGCGGCGAGATAAACAATTGTGTTGGGAGTAAAGTGGTGGAGTTGTGCCCCAAAGAAGTTTAGAAACCCTCGAAAGAAAGGGTGAGGAGGCAAGGAAAATCCACGGTCGACGTGGGTGGCAAGAAGAACACACTCACCCTCCCGAGGTTGCGTCTCAGATTCCTTCCCCGGAAGCCACGCCGAGTCATAGGGGATCAGCCCCCCTTCGGCCAGGTCGTCGAGGTCTTCTTGGGTGATCCTCGAGTGGATCCAGTCGCCCTGGATCCAGCCCTTCGGCAGGCCGGTTCGCGAGGAAGATCCGCCCCGGCTGGTCGCCTTCCCCTTTGACCTCGCCGTCGCCTTCTTTGCCCGCTCCAGAGCCGCCATCTTCTCCTTCCCCATTGTCACCTGCGAGACGCGTATAGAGCGGTGGCGCTGGGGCGAGAGCGAGCGCAGCGGAGGGGCGTGAAGAGGAGAAGAAGTAATGGGAACGCACTGTTTGGGAGACTCCGGTCCAACGCCTTATATGAGACCGCTTCCGAGTGGCTGACGGGTAGGCCCAGGTGGCTCTGTCAAATCCCGTAACAATCGCGCGTGCGATACATGGCGAAAAAGGTGGCGCAGGGATCGAGGCGGCTTCGCTCTATCCCATCCGATTACTGCGGCCTCCCCCGTCCCGCGTGCTTCCCAAAATTCGGATCCCACGAAATCCGCGGGCAGCAGAACAACTTGTCAAACCAAAGACCTCCTCCGACCGTCGCTCGGAGCCTTTCGAGTAAAGAAACTCACTCGACGAAGAATTGAGAATGGATCAAGGCGACTGGAAAGGAAGTCGCTGTCAGCACTCGGGTTCATTGATCCGAAACAAAGTATGCTCGTGGCATGAAAAACGAGTCGGAAAAATGCTCAAACCCTGTCCCACTCAAACCTCGATCCCTTCAGGGGCTAATGATGAAGCTATGTATCTAGGGTAGGGTCATGGACCTGTCCAAACTGACCTACCCAAGGACATCTCCAGAAGAAATCATCTTTCAATCGACTTGAAGGTGTCTCACTCGACAGACTTGAAGATACTCGACCAAGAAGCAATCACTCGACCAAGACCAAGCACTCGACGGTCAGGTGACCTAAAGGTGCTCCGCATGCTAACGGTCGGTTATTAAATAGCTTTTATGGTCATCATAGCACTTTATTACTAGCGTTACCAGTAACGCCCTGCCTTAATGTACATTGAACCCTTTGTATCGTGGGTTGGCCGGGGTCTTGGCGCACTCTATATAAGCCACCCCCTCCTCCGAAACAAGGGTTCGCACGCCTGTAATTCACACATGCATAATCCAGTCGACCGCCTCCGGGCTCCGAGACGTAGGGCTATTACTTCCTCCAAGAAGGGCCTGAACTCGTAAATCTTCCGTTCCTACAACTCCTCTATAGCTAAGATATTGCCTCTCCATACTTACCCCCTACATCACTGTCAGACTTAGAACCACGACACCATGAACTTGGCATAAGCCGGCCGTCCAAACAGAGCATGATATGGGCTGTGGATCTTGACCACTTCAAAGGTCAACGTCTCTAACCTAGAGTCGTGATCATCTCCAAAAACAACTTCCAGAGCTATCTTACCAACTGGATATGCTGACTTACCAGGCACCACGCCGTGGAAAACAGTGTTTGACGGCTTAAGATTTTTATGAGTCAATCCCATGCGACGGAAAGTTTCATAATAAAGGATATTGATGCTGCTCCCTCTGTCCATGAGTACTTTGGTAAACTTATACCCTCCGACCTGAGGTGCGACCACCAAAGCCAAATGACCCGGATTACCAACCCGGGGTGGGTGATCTTCCCGACTCCACACGATGGGCTGCTCAGACCAGCGCAGATAATGATGAACCGCCGGCTCTACAATATTGACTAACCTCCTATGAAGCTTCTGGTCACGTTTACACAAGCTAGTGGTAAAGACATGATACTGCCCACTGTTCAACTGCTTCGGGTTGCTCTGATAACCAGACTGTTGTTGTTGTTGACCCCCATGATTACTCTGCTGGTTGTAACCACCCTGATTGCCGTGATTACCTTGATTTCCCTTGAATCCAGAGTTAGAACCTCTATAACCCGGACCATCAAAGCAGGATCCAGAACCGCCCCCTGGCCCATGACTGTCTTGAAAAAGATTGAAATTCTTGTACTCTTTCATAATGTGACAATCCTTCCAGAGGTGCCCGGATGGTCTTTCCCTCGTACCATGTCTTGGGCAGGGCTGATTTAACATCTGTTCAAGATTGATACCGGATCCTCCGGCCCATGGGAGAGGTTTACCCTTGCGACGCTGACCATTATTTTGTGCATTGGTGTTAGCCACAAAGTCAAAACTATTATCAGCCTTGCGCTCACCGTTGCCTCCCCGGTTCGCCGGGTTATGCTCCTGCCCCCTGGCGTTGCTGATTTTCCTTCCCTTCCCTGGCTTTTCATCATCAGACTCGGGGTCCTTGGTACTATCAGAGTCAACATACTTAACAAGAGCCGCCATGAGCATCCCCATGTCATTGCAATGGCGTTTGAGCCGCCCTAGTATCTGCTTTAAGGGCGTGAAACGACAATTGTTCTCCAACATCAACACTGTTGAGTCGGCATTGATGCGATCTGATGAATGCAAGATTGTTGAGACCTGGTGCACCCAATGGGTTGTTGACTCACCTTCTTCTTGAACACAGCAGGCCAGATCCACAATTGACATGGGCTGTTTACATGTATCCTTGAAGTTCTGGATGAATCAGGCCTTTAACTCGGCCCACGACCCAATGGAATTAGCAGGGAGCCCCTTCAACCAAGTACGTGTCGTTCCTTCCAACATCAGGGGGAAATATTTAGCACATGCAGCCTCGCTGACATCTAGTAACTCCATGGCCATCTCATAACTCTCAATCCATGCCTTAGGATTTAAATCGGCTGTATAGTTAGGAACCTTGCAAGGACCTTTGAAATCCTTGGGCAGGCGCTCATTACGCAGATCCGGCACTAAGCATGGCACGCCTAAATTTCTAAAGGTTACACCTGGCTCTACAGAAGTGGTTGGACGAGCCGGAGTAGGTTGATAGGCTACATATTGTGCCGCTAACTCGGCCTCTCGACGGGCTCTTCCTTGATCCACCACATTCTGAGCATCATCGCCACCGCCCGCCGGGTTATGTCCACGGGGCGGGTTATGGTTCCGTCCACTGCTTGACACCGCCGTCTCATCAATACGTCCATTGTAACTCTGACTCGGGCGAGGGGTGGAATGAATCTTGTCATGACTATAAGAGTAAGCATGTTGCTGAGTCAGTGTCATCTGAAGAAGCTCTCTAGCCCTCCGTGTATCAACCGTCATTGGCGACTCACCATCAACCACGAGAGCCGCCAATCATGACGCCGTAGTGATCATGTTATCCAAAGGGTTAGAATAATGACCCGACTGTGTTAGCACGTGTTGCGACAAATTATTGTTCTGATGGGGAGGGTCTATTGTACGTGGCTGAACCGGCATACCCGTCCCAGGCGCCTCGACCTAGTTTACTACTGCCGGGTAACTGGTTCCTGCTCCTGGCGTGTTAAAGAGATTCCTTGCCTCATAAACCGACGGCAGACGAGTTTGATGTCTCCTTCTCATGACCTTCTTTGAAGCGTTCTGATCTAGCATGAGCCGGTAAGACTGCGATTGAATCCGTTGTGCCTGAGCATCCAAAGCAGCCCGCTCCTAGGCCATCCTAGCATTTTCTGCGTTTAGCTCCTCCTTGGCCTGTGTTATCTCATCGCGCAGCTTTGTGACTGCCGCGTTATGCTGATCTTGATCCGCCGGGTTAACCACCATTGTTAACAGCGCTGTCAGCTTATCCACTAAGTCGGTTAAGACCTGAGCGGGCGGGCGCTCAAGGCCTCCTGCCCCGGCAGCCGCTGCCGCTGCTGACCTGGAAATCAACTCTGCTGCCGTTGATGAATGCTACACGGGGTGTGTACCGGCCACGAAGATTGCAACCCGGTTTGGCGGCTCACAGGTATCCGGAATACTGTCGCCATCGGAACAGCCCCCAAGCCGACCGTCTGACAATTGATACAATGACTCTGTCTCACCGATGGACGACTCACCATCAGAGTAAACGACGGTCTCACCACCAGATGTCGGTCTGTCCTCAAATTCCGCTCCATGGATAAATCTCACGAAGGCACGATTCATGGCGGGACGAACCCGGGCGGGTCTCGCATGCTGAGCCATCTCAACGATGTCGATGCCGACGTCCGGCTCAGGTCTAGGTTCGCCGATCTTGCCGATGAAGACGTGAATTCCGCCGAAGGGGACCCGGTACCCGTACTCAATTGAGTCGGCCTCGGGGCCCCAGCTTGCGTCGTCTATGTAGAGCTTGTCGTGACAACTCTTGGTCATCCGGCCCACAGCGTATCCCTTGATCCCTTCAAAGTTGCCCTCTAAGAACTTGAAACCATCGTGCGATAACCCCACGGTAGGCGCCAACTGTCATGGAATTGTCATGGCAGATGTCCTAGTGTGAGGACTTAGTCGTGGAGCCATCGCAATGGGGTTAGCTTAAAGGGGTTAATCAGGACAAAGGACACAAGGAGTTTATACTGGTTCAGCCCCTTACGATGAAGGTAAAAGCCTAGTCTAGTTTGTAGATGGTATTGCTAGGGTTTCGATGAGTAGGGAGCGAATATGCTTGACCCGGCTCTTGATCTGTTGTTTCTTGTCCAAAGCCGCCGCTAGGTCATCCCCTTATATACACGGGTTGACGCCCTGCAGTCTACAGAGTCCCGGCCGGCTTATATAACATTGTCGGTGTCAAAACCAGCGGATCTCGGGTAGGGGGTCCCGAACTGTGCGTCTAAGGTCGATGGTAACAGGAGACAGGGGACACAATGTTTTACCCAAGTTTGAGCCCTCTTTATGGAGGTAATACCCTACGTCCTGCTTGATTGATCTTGAGGAATATGAGTATTACAAGAGTTGATCTACCACAAGATCGTAATGGCTAAACCCTAGAGGTTTAGCTTGTATGGCTATGATAATGAATCTCCCCCTCCGGACTAAGTCCTCCGGTTTATATAGACACCGGGAGGATCTAGGGTTACACAAGGTCGGTTACAAAGAAAGGAATCTACATATTTAGTGGCCAAGCTTGCCTTCCACGCCAAGGAGAGTCCCATCCAGACACGGGTGTAGTCTTCGGTTTTCGCATCTTCACAGCCCATCAGTCCGGCCCATAGCTAACAGGCCGGACGCCTTAGGACCCCTCAGTCCAGGACTCCCTTAGTAGCCCCCGAACCAGGATTCAATGACGAGGTGTTCGGCGCACAGATTGTCTTCGGCATTGCAAGGCGGATTCCTCCTCCGACAACTTCCAAGTAACGTATTCAGTTTTTAATTCAAGGTTGCGCCCCTCGGCTTCTGTGCATCGATGACTTCAACTGCCACGCATTGGGCGAATGCAGACAGTCAGGGTATACTTTTGCAAATAACATCCTGGCCATGCAAGAAAGAGCGTCCATTTAAAGAGATTGGGCCTCAAATCCATTCGGCATCATACGGAGAAAATCCTCAGAGATTGCCAGGAAAGACCAATCCAACATGGCCAGCATTCCCAGTGCCTCCTCCCGTTCCAACCCAGAGAAAGGTGAGTGGGAGAGGTGCTCCATGTCCCACAGTCGATTGGCGAAGTTGCAAACGCAGGGATTTCTCCCCCCTGCGTATCTGGTCCCTGTTCGACCAGGTTTGGCTTCCTTCAATGGCACAACCCAGGCGGAGGATTTCCCCAATCCTTCCATGGGGGAATGAGTGTGCTTCGTCCCCTATCTATTGAGGGGCGTGGGATTTCCAATTCACCCATTCCTCCGAGGGCTTCTGGAGTATTATGGCCTCCAGCTACACAATTTTACCCCAACCTCCATCTTGCATATTGCGGGCTATGTCGCTTTATGCGAATCATTCCTGGGTTGTGAGTCCCATTTTGATCTGTGGAGAAGGTTGTTTTGTCTTGTCCCGCGCAACCATGGGGGATCGATGTTTGAAGTGGGCGGGGCCGAAATATGGCGCATTGCTGAGACCGGATACCTATCCGGGACACCGAAGAAAGCTTCCGAAGAGTGGACCTCTGAATGGTTTTATATTGACGACGTCGCACTTCCCGAACCAGTCTGGATGGGCCTCCCCAAATTTTCACGTGCTTCATTGAAGAAACGCAATAGTTGGCGTCCTCGGAGCCTCGAGGAAGAGGATAGCACAGAGATCAGTCTGCTGCTAGGCAAGATCAAGATGCTCACTAAGGGAGTCCTGGATTAGGGGGTCTCCGGACAGCCGGACTATATCCTTTGGCCGGACTGTTGGACTATGAAGATACAAGATTGAAGACTTCGTCTCGTGTCCGGATGGGACTCTACTTGGCGTGGAAGGCAAGCTAGGCAGTACGGATATGGATATATCCTCCTTTGTAACCGACCTTGTGTAACCCTAACCCTCTCCAGCGTCTATATAAACCGGAGGGTTTTAGTCCATAGGACAACATACAATCATACCATAGGCTAGCTTCTAGGGTTTAGCCTCTCCGATCTCATGGTAGATAAACTCTTCTAATACTCATATCATCAAGAATAAATCAAGCAGGACGTAGGGTTTTACCTCCATCAAGAGGGCCCGAACCTGGGTAAAACATCGTGTCCCCTGCCTCCTATTACCATCCGCCTAGACGCACAGTTCGGGACCCCCTACCCGAGATCCACCGGTTTTGACACCGACATTGGTGCTTTCATTGAGAGTTCCTCTGTGTCATCGCCGTTAGGTTTGCTGGCTCCTTCTATCATCGATAGCGATGCAGTCCAAGGTGAGACTTTTCTCCCCGGACAGATCTTTGTGTTCGGCGGCTTCGCACTGCGGGCCAACTCGCTTGGCCATCTGGAGCAGATCGAAAGCTACGCCCCTGGCCATCAGGTCAGGTTTGGAAGCTTAAATTACACGGCCGATATCAGCGGAGACTTGATCTTCGATGGATTCGAGCCCCTGCCTTGTGCGCCACTAGGTCACGATGAGTACGATTTAGCTCTACCATCGGACCGTATTCAGGAGATCGCACCGGCAGCCGCTCTGAGCCTCAATTTGGAGCCAGTTGTGCCATCCATGGACGGGTGGATAGACCCCGTCACAGAGGCCGTATCCTCAGCGGCGATCAAGCCGAATATCGACCTTACCCTTCACGAGAGCCGTGTTGCCAAACTGACGGATCCTTCCCCGGCCACGGACTCCGAACCGCCTGCGCTCGTGCCTATCAAATCCAACTGAGCGCCAATCATGGAGTTCACCTTCGCGGATATCTTTCAGCACTCGCCCTTCGGCGACATACTGAATTCATTAAAGTCTCTCTCCTTGTCAGGAGAGTCCTGGCCGAACTATGTCCGGCAGGATCGGGATGCAGATGACGAATAAATTCGCCGCCCACCCACCACCCACTTAGTAGCCACTGTCGATGACTTAACCGACATGCTCGACTTCGACTCCAAAGACATCGACGGTATGGACGACGATGCAGGAGACGAACAGGAACCACTGCCCACAGGGCACTGGACGCCTACTTCAACACATGACGTATACATGGTGGACACACCAAAAGAAAGCGACGACGAGGAACGGAAGGATGCAACGAAGGGTTGTCCCCTCGAGAAGCAGTCAAAGCGGCAGCATAAGCGCCACTCCAAATCCCACCTCGGCAGAAACAACGATCATATAGACCCAGCGTTAGAGTAGGGTGAACCACCGCCGGACCACGGCAACACGGAGAATCAAACCGAACAACCCGACTCTGTCAAAGATAATAGTCCGGACGACATCACACCGGACAGACACCCGGAGCAACAGAATGCCCGTCAAAGGCTTGTTGCCAGCGCGAGGAGTCTAAAAAAGCAGAAGCAAAGGCTCAAGGTTGCGCAAGACACACTCAGAATCAGATGGAGTAAAGTACTCAACACAGCAGCGAAGTACGGTGGTAATCGCCCCACCAAGAGCTACCCGAAGCGGAAGTTGCTACCTGAATTCGATGAGGAGGCCTTAGACCCCCCGCAACCAAAAATTAAAACGGCCATCTGGCCGGATAGACGACCTCACGGCCAACAAAGAGCGGCAAACAACGTCGGACTTAAGCCAATACGCGGTCCACGCGAGGGCTCGCATCAAAAGGACGGCGCAACCAGATCCATCTATGGACCACGCAAGCGCGCTCCAGCATACGATGCAACACAACAGACATCCGAACAACGCGGTACACCCAGGTACAGGGGTGCCGCACACCCCCTATGTTTCACCGATGAGGTGCTGGACCATGAATTTCCAGAGGGATTCAAACCCGTAAACATAGAAGCATACGACAGAACAACAGACCCTGGGGTCTGGATTGAGGACTATATCCTCCACATCCATATGGCTCGAGGAGATGATCTCCACACCATTAAGTATTTACCCCTCAAACTCAAAGGGCCAGCTCGGCACTGGCTTAAAAGCCTCCCCGAAAACTCCATTGGAAGCTGGGAAGAGCTCGAAGACGCTTTTCGGGCAAATTTTCAAGGGACTTATGTCCGACCTCCGGATGCGGACGATTAAAGTCATATAACTCAACAGCCCGAAGAGTCAGCCCGAAAGCTTTGGAACAGGTTTCTTACTAAAAAGAACCAAATAGTCGATTGTCCGGAGGCTGAAGCCTTGGCAGCTTTTAAACACAGCGTCTGAGACGAATGGCTTGCCAGACACCTCGGCCAAGAAAAGCCGAGAACAATGGCAGCAATAACAAGCCTCATGGCCCGCTTTTGCGTGGGCGAGGACAGCTAGCTAGCCCGATGCTGTACTAGCGACCCAAGTACATCCGAAGTTAGAGATGGAAATGGGAAATCACGACGCAGAAAAAATAATAAGCGTCGGAATAAAGAAGACAGCCCAAAGAGCACGGCGGTAAACGTCGGATTCAGAAGCTCTCGGCCAGGTCAGCAAAAGCCGCCCTCTAAAGGCGTTAGAGATGAACTGTCCAGCCTACACAAAATTCTGGACCAAATATGTCAGATTCATAGCACCCCTGATAAACCTGCAAATCATACCCACAGAGAATGTTGGGTCTTCAAGCAGTCCGGCAAGCTCAATGCCGAACATAAGGGGCAGGATACACCAAACGAAGACGAGGACGAGCCTCGCAAGCAAAGCACTGGGGAACAGAAGAAATTTCCACCAGAAGTCAAAAAAGTAAACATGTTACACGTGATAAAGGGGAGAAACAAAGCAGCACTCCCAGATAAATATGCCCAAGGGCCTATCACCGCGGAGTTCTGCCACTGGCCGTCTCAATCGATCACCTTCGACCATCAGGATTACTCGGCAAGTATCCAGCGCGCAGGATGGGCTGCCTTGGTATTAGATCCAATAATTGACGGATACCACATCACACGAGTCCTAATGGACGGTGGCAGCAGTCTAAACCTAATATATCAGGACACAATCCGCAAAATGGGGATAGACCCAATGAAAATTTGCCATAGCAATACTACCTTTAAAGGAGTAACGCCAGGCCCAGGGGCTCATTGCACGGGCTCCCTGCTACTAGAGGTTATATTCGGCTTCCCTGATAACTTCCGTAGCGAAAATTTAACCTTCCACATTGCTCCGTTCCAAAGTGGCTATCAAGCACTACTTGGACGCGAAGCTTTCGCTCGCTTTAATGCAATACCGCATTACGCTTCCCCCACGCTTAAGATGCCCGGTCCACGTGGCATCATTACAGTAAATGGAAATATTGAGTGATCCCTGCGCGCCGAAGAGAGTGCGGCTGCCTTGGCAGCCGCACACTAAAACGGCCTCACCAACTAAAGCATTCGATAGGTCGTCAAGACTACGAACACGGTTAGACGAGTCCGACGTAGCTATATGTAATTCATACAGGTTTGATGGCCACACCCCTAATACAAATACAAGGGGCTCAACGCGCGCAGACAAGTGGCAATTTGTACTCATCTTGAATTATACATGGTTTCTTTAAACCTACCTTTTTGCATGACAAATTTTCACCTAAGTTCCTCTCTTTTACAGATGACCATCGTGCTACACCCGTCCAGGATACGGCACAACGGAGAAACATGCATAGACTTGCAGCTTGGACCCGTTCCAAGGATTCTTTTTAGATTAAGACCCTGCGTCAACCTTTTTTACTGTCTCTTGTTGATACACATCCCTCGGATTCTCAATACCATTGAGAAGGATGCTGACGTCTTGGCATGTGGACACGTCGGAACAATGCACGTACCTGGACACCAGGGGCTTCTTACAAAGGGCACTGTTTAGGCCCGGTTTACACCATAAAGACCGAATACCTTAGGGAGTGTTGGGCGTCGCAAGTTTGGCCTTATATGCATCAGCTCCGAATCATGTCTTTGGTCAAATGTTGGGTTTGCCCGGCTCCTGTCTTTTGCTGCCTTACATTCCGCTCTATCGGCTAAGGCGGCACCGGGAGAACTACTGCGATTGTGCCCTGGTTCATCCGGACGAGCACCTCAGTAGAGAAAGCCGAAAACTGACTGTCATGATATAGCGCGAGACTGGTCAACCACTCGATGACCCATCGGAATAATAGAATTCCTCCGCCTTAACGAAAGGCCGTTTCCCGGCCGGTAAAGTACGCACCCCGAATTCGGATGAGTGTGGAGCCACCAGGGGCTATATAGTAGCCCCACTGTCAAACTCCTATGGCTAAGTGAAAGTGTTAAAGCATTATAGTCCGGTTGCCTAGTTCGCTGCGCTATCACCTCCTTATTAGGACCAAGACGTTGGATTAAGTGTGAATATGCGTCTTCTACGAACACCCCCGCATTATATGCGTGGGGGGTGAAGCCGACGACTGCAATCTTTCAGGTTATACACATGTATACATAAACGGCCACACAGGAGGCATCACAACACTTTCGGGCACAAGTATAAATATAGCCTTGATAAATTCAATAAAAACATTGTTTTTACAATGGGAATACATGTCATTCAAACATAATATTCTTCGAGCACTGGGCCTCTATCAAATGAGCACCCTCAAGAACTTCTTCAAAATAGTGCTCGGCAGCCACTCGACCTATTGCCGAACCCTACGCCGCGACGGTGGTAGCATCCATCTCCGCCCAGTATGCTTTGACACGGGCAAGGGCCATGCGCGAGCCATATATAAACGCCGACCTCTTCAGCGCGTTGATGCGCAGCACCGCACCAAGGAACTGCAGCACTAAGCTGAAATAGTTGTTCGGCTTTGGCTTTTCTGGCCACAGATGATCTATGATGGACCTCATGGCAAGTCCGTACAACCTATTGAGTTCGGCCCATTCAGCTAGATGATCGGTCAATGGAAGCGGACGCTCTGGCACGTTGAACTGCGACCAGAACAGCTTGTCCACTTCCTGACCTGTTTGATCTTGGAAGTATTCGGCCGCATCGACAGCGCTCGCCGCAAGTCCAGATATGCATCCGCCGAACTCCACAGCCGATCCAGAGGGGCATACCGCGGATCTCCGAACTTCCTCCGTAGCAAAAAGGGCTTCCCAGCCACAATATCACAGGCTTCACGCAGTTCCTCCTTCTTCGCTCTCATGGCAGAACGGTGTCTTTGGTCGCCATCGTGGCCTTTTCAAGGTCCGTCGCCTTGGCTCGGTTTTCTTTTTCAAGGAACTAGCAACGGTTAGCAGTGTCTTTTAACTTTGCAGCCAACTTGGCCATTTTCTCTTTGCTCTCGCAATGCGCGGCCTTCTCGGCTTTCAACTCTTCGGCTGCCTTCAAAGCAGCCACATTACTACTCCTTGCTTGTTCTTTGGCTCGGGCAAGTTCCTCCCGAAGGGTTTCCACGGTGGCAGCTCCATCTGCAGTCACAAAATATTAAAGATACTGGCATCACGCTGCTCTTACTATGTGACATTCACCAGAAAATATCACTTACCCTGTGCCTCGTCAAGCCTCTTGTTAACAAGCTCGATGTCGGCATCTGCCGCATCTAGTTGCCGCTTTAGTTCGGCACACTCATTAGTCCGGCTAGCCACCGGAGCTTCCACCACCTGCACATAAATGCGGTATAGTTATTACCTGGGACTACAATCCTTTGTTTTCCTCCGTTCTCGGCGACAACCAGAGTCTCAGGGGCTACTATCTAGACAGGGCACACCTAAAAATGTGTGGTACTATCACAAATGTATATCATTTCACGTACCTCAAAACCCGTCAGTAGACTCATAAAGTCTTCATGCAACCCACTTTCGGCGGACGAAATCCTTTCAATCACCGTACCCATCAATGTACGGTGTTCTTCTGAGATAATTGCTCGCTCTAGCAGACCCCTCAGTGCGTCCGACCACATACCAGACGGTGTCAGATTCTTTTGGTTGCTCTCTTCAAAAGCCAGACACTGGGGACTTTGGGCGACCATAGGATTATCTTCTGGCCTCACCTGATCCGGCGAGGCCCTCCGTGACGACACTTCAAGGTCGCCCACTCCTTGAGCGGGGGAGTCCAAGGGAGGCGTTTCGCTCTCCATCATCTCCGGAAGAAAATCCCCCGAAGACGAGCTCTGCTGAGAAGGGCTAAGATCCGAACTGCAAGATAAATGCTTCGGTTATTTTCCTCAGAGGTAAGGTAGTATATCTTCACTATTAAAGTACCTTTTGATTACCTACAGCTCGTTATAGGGCTGATCCCCGCGCGGACTTTGTGCGGCAAGAGCACCCTCCAAGGCAGGACCCTCTGGTGGAGATTTCTTCTCCCGTTTGGAAACCTTGGTTTCCGGATCTTTAGAGGTAGTCCTCTTCCTTCGCCGGGGTGAGAGAATGTTAGATTCCTCCCCTTGGTTATCCTCCCTCATCGAGGTGCTTGTTCCCTCGGTCGAAATAGGTAGCGGTGGAGGCCCGCTTTCGCCTTCTTTATTCCGCCCTTCATCTTGCTTTGAGGGCACCGGGCAAGGTGCTGGCTCGAGCATCTTCTCTAGTACCGGATTGTCCAAACCCTCAGGAAGGGGGCCGAACACCGAATCATCTTCGCCTTTGTTAGCCAGTCCTAGTCAAAGAGCGATTTCTCAGAATGATGTCATGATAAATGAAAGACGGCGTGTTCGGATTGAGGATTACTTACTTGGTCGACAATGCGGTTGCTGCTCAGGCCCACGTCCTCGGTAGTATCCGGACACTCTATTTGGGGTCTGAAGAATGATTTATACATCTCCTCGTGCGTTAGGCCAAGGAAATTCTAAATAGTGCGTGGTCCTTCTAGGTTGAACTCCCACATGCGGAGGGGCCGGCGTTTGCAAGCCTGGACTCGACGAACCAGCATGACTTGCACCACCGTAACCAGACTGAAATCTCCTTCAAAGAGATCTTGAATGCGGCTGTGCAGTATAGGCACGTCCTTGGCTGGACCCCAGCTCAGCCCTCTGCTAATCCATGACATCAGTTGTGGTGGAGGGCCCGAGCGGAAAGCAGGGGCAGCCACCCACTTGGCACTTCTGGGAGCTGTGATGTAAAATCACTCCCGTTGCCATAATCCGGACACCTCTGGAAAGGAACCCTTTGGCCATGGAGCTCCAGCAATCTTGCTTATTAATACACCTCCGCACGCTACATGCTACCCCTCGACCATCTTCGGCTTCACGTCAAAGGTCTTGAGCCACAAGCCGAAGTGAGGGGTAATGCGGAGGAAGGCCTCACATACGACAATAAATGCCGAGATGTGGAGAAAGGAGTCCGGGGCTAGATCGTGAAAATCTAGCCCGTAATAGAACATCAAACCCCTAACGAAGGGATCCAGAGTGAGGCCTAGACCTCGAAGGAAGTGGGAGATGAACACAACGTTCTCGTTGGGTTCGGGAGTTGGGACGACCTGCCCTCGGGCAGGCAGCAGATGCGAAACCTCGGCGGTCAGGTGTAGGATCTAGAAGTAGATGTGTCTAGAGGGGGGGTGATTAGACACTTAGTGCTAAAGTTGCAATTTTTAGGCCTTTTTGGTTTGCGTGGAGTTTTAGGCACAATTTCAACATACACAATACATATCAAGCAAGCATGCAAAGAGTATATGAGCAGCGGAATGTAAAGCATGCAACTTGCAAGAATGTAAGGAGAAGGGTTTGGAGAATTCAAACGCAATTGGAGACACGGATGTTTTTCCCATGGTTCGGATAGGTGGTGCTATCCTACATCCACGTTGATGGAGACTTCAACCCACGAAGGGTAACGGTTGCGCGAGTCCACGGAGGGCTCCACCCAAGAAGGGTAATGGTTGTGCGAGTCCACGGAGGGCTCCACCCACGAAGGGTAATGGTTGCGCGAGTCCATGGAGGGCTCCACCCACGAAGGGTCCACGAAGAAGCAACCACCCACGAAGGGTCCACGAAGAAGCAACCACCCACGAAGGGTCCACAAAGAAGCAACCTTGTCTATCCCACCATGGCTATCACCCACGAAGGACTTGCCTCACTAGCGGTATATCTTCACGAAGTAGGCGATCTCCTTGCCCTTACAAACTCCTTGGTTCAACCCCACAATCTTGTCGGAGGCTCCCAAGTAACACCTAGCCAATCTAGGAGACACCACTCTCCAAGAAGTAACAAATGGTGTGTAGGTAATGAACTCCTTGCTCTTGTGCTTCAAATGATAGTCTCCCCAACACTCAACTCTCTCATAGGATTTGGATCTGGTGGAAAGAAGGTTTGAGTGGAAAGCAACTTGGGGAAAGCTGGAGATCAAGATTCATATGGTAGGAATGGAATATCTTGGCCTCAACACATGAGTAGGCAGTTCTCTCTCAGAAATAGGATGCTGGAAGTGTAGGCTTAGTCTGATGGCTCTCTCTACGAATGAAGAGGAGGTGGAGGGGTATATATAGCCTCCACACAAAATCCAACCGTTACACACGATTTACCAATCTCGGTGGGACCGAATCAACAAACTCGGTCATACCGAAATAGGAAACCTAGTGACCGTTAGAGATTTTTAGTGGGACCAACTGGATCAACTCGGTGGGACCGATGTGCTAGGGTTAGGGTAAGTCCAAAACTCGGTTTGACCGATTACTCAAACTCGGTGTGACCGATTTGGGTAATAAGTGAAACAGAGAGTTGGCCAAGCAAACTCGGTGGTGCCGATTGCATATCTCGGTGGGACCAAAAATATTGCAATAGGTAACAGAGAGTTTGCAAGCCCATCTCGGTGAGACCGAGATCCCATCGGTGAGACCGAACTGATTAGGGTTTCTGGCAGTGGCTATGACAGGTGAAACTCGGTGGCGCCGGATAGGAATAATCGGTAGGTCCGAGTTTGGCTTTGGGTTTAGGTCATATGTGGAAGTGGGAAAGTAGCTGAGGATTTTGGAGCATATCATTAAGCACACGAAGCAAGAGGCTCATTAAGCAACACCTCATCCCTCCTTGATAGTATTGGCTTTTCCTATGGACTCAATGTGATCTTGGATCACTAAAATGTAAAATGAAGAGTCTTGAGCTTGAAGCTTTAGCCAATCCTTTTTCCTTAGCATCTTGAAGGAGTTCCCAAAACCTTTAGTCCATGCCACTCCATTGTTGAACTTATCTGAAACATGCTAGATAGAAATGTTAGTCTAACAAGAGATATGTTGTCATCAATTATCAAAACCACCTAGGGAGCACTTGTGCTTTCATCAGGTATCTGGCCTCCCTCAACTTCTTGATATCCTCTTCCATAATGGAGGAGGGCATCCACTGGCCTTGAAGGCTAGATCCGGACACGATTGAAGGTCCGAAGCACCTGACCTGGGCTTTGGGTGTTAGAACTCGAGGCGGGGGAAGGATTCGATTGAGAACGGGAGGGAAAAAAGTAAAAGCCTTGTCCCTTTATAAAGAGGGTGAATATCAAGCGTGCTCCTAGTGGCTGTTTGGGACTTACCTAAAATCTAGGAGTCCTAGGCGTGGTTGGGTTACCCACGCCCGTATTGATGAGAATCCCGTAATAAGGGGAACATGATCTCTGCTTTGACAAGATGTGTCAAGAAACTGCCTCGCGTTATGTGCGGGGCTAGTTAAGGAAAAACGGTTCGAATAATCACCAAGCCATGGCCTGATGTCATGTTGCCAAAGCGTGTTAGCAAATTAAGATTTGTGGAAATATTATTCTCTCTACGGTGGTATGTGGAATTTATTTTGCAAGGTCGGACACTATCCTGGTATTCAAACTCTTCTGTGATGTGTTCGGAGGAGGAACCCGCCTTGCAATGCCGAAGACATAACTGCGCATCGGACTCATCGTCATTGAAGCCTGGTTCAGGGGCTACTGAGGGAGTCCTAGATTAGGGGGTCTCCGGACAGTCGGACTATATCCTTTGGCCGGACTGTTGGACTATGAAGATACAAGATTGAAGACTCCGTCTCGTGTCCAGATGGGACTCTACTTGGCGTGGAAGGCAAGCTAGGCAGTACGGATATGGATATCTCCTCCTTTGTAACCGACCTTGTGTAACCCTACCCTCTCCGATGTCTATATAAACCGGAGGGTTTTAGTCCCTAGGACAACATACAATCATACCATAGGCTAGCATCTAGGGTTTAGCCTCTCCGATCTCGTGGTAGATCAACTCTTGTAATACTCATATCATCAAGAATAAATCAAGCAGGACGTAGGGTTTTACCTCCATCAAGAGGGCCCGAACCTGGGTAAAACATCGTGTCCCCTGCCTCCTGTTACTATCCGCCTAGACGAACAGTTCGGGACCCCCTACCCGAGATCCGTCGGTTTTGACACTGACACTCGCCTAGTCTGGATTGTCAATAGTCGAGGTAATGGCGGTCTCCATAACACGGGGGGTCCAACCACTCCAATATAGAGGGCTACCCATGTGGCATTTCAATGGGGAAGACAACATCTCCCGCGTCTGTCGGAAGGGCCCGAAGACTCCCGCCGCTCTGGCCAAAATATTGGCCGAACTATATAAAGGGGAGCAGCAAGAGTTCACCCGTCTCCAAAATCGAGACGGGTTTTCCATGTACAGTTCTCCTATTTGGGTAAGCTCTAACTCCACTATTCGACCCCTCTCCCTGAATTATTTCTGAAGGGCGATATCTTATTCATTCATGACAGGAATGGCGAAAGGCTGTCGAGGGGATCCATGACCCTGCCCCTCAGCCGAAGAATCACAATCGGAATCTTGACCCCGGATATGAGGAAGATTCGGACATATTCGTGGAGCTCAAAGATGGAGTTTTCTATCAGACGAGTTATGATGGCATGGATGTACCCATCATCGCCGATTACCCCGGCCTCCTTCCTATTTTGCATGTAAGTAATCAGGAGATACTTTGTCCCAGAGGGTTTTCTCTTTCTTCCTCACTCACTGCACCATCCTGTGCTCAGAAGGGGGGGCGTTTGGCGCGTCGTGCTACCCCGGGGGCATCTCCAGAGAGAGCGGATCCCGAGTCGGGCAGGCCTTCGAAGAGGAAGGCAAACAGAGATACGGTCGGGCCTTACTTGAAGAGGTATGGGTTTGCAACTATGTTATTCTTAGCAGTCGCGTCCAACTGTGACTTATATATTCATTTTGTATCAGGGAAAAGGTTCAACCGCCTATGTCCGGGGACCTGACCAGCCGTTCACCTGATCACTAGGATTCGGTCCCAGCCGAAGAGACGGAGCCTTATATGGGAGCGACGTCGGACTGTCCTTCTGCCGAGGGTTCGGAAAATATGTCTATTACCAATTCGGAAGTGGAGAGCGCCATGAATCACCAGCGTCGGAGGGACGTTTTACGAAATCCCTATTTCTCAAAAGAGGCGTTCGGTGCCTTCAGCTCGGCTGATGCATACATCCGAGCTGCTCGAGATGGGCTTGACCGAGCCACCGAGCAACATTTGAAAGATGTGCAGGCAAGTTTATCTTATCCAAATTTGATAACCATATGCCCGTAGCCCCCGAGACTTGAAGCAGTTGGGACAAATGTTTTAAGGATCGTTGTATAACCAGGTTCTTACGGAGAAGAACGACCTCCTAGCCCAAGAGCTGGAGCAGTGCCGAACACAGCTAACTGCTGCTACCACCGAACTGGAAAAGTTCAAGAAGGCGTCCTCTGGTAATATTTCCCTCCATCGAGAAACAAAAAATTACACGCCAGTTGTATTGCAACTGCTGCTTGTCTCATAATAGGGTGACCGGACCAACTGGGAGAGGAACTGAAGGCCGCTCAAATGAGCGAAAAAGAGGCGAAGAGACAACATGCCGCAGGCGAGCGCGTTCTAACCTGAGTCAGAGAGGAGAAAAATAAACTCCAAGATTCGAATATCAAACTGGGCAAAGAACTGAAAGATGTGCGAGCTCAGCTAGCCGACTCCGTGAAGGTGAACAAAAAGCTGCGAGGCGGCATATTCAGTATGTGGCAAAATTTACCTTGTAACAATTTGGGGGTACAATTAGCTGATATAGTTGTGATTGCAGGTATGTTGACGGGTCGTCCCGAAGAGGAGGCGTCCGGATCATCAAGTGATCTTTTGCAAGGGCTATCGCAGTTACACGAGCAAGCTCGGCAGGCAATGCGGAGTGTAGCTAAGGCCTTATGGCCATCTGTCTCCCCTCCAGGGAGTATGGAGAAGCTTCTAGAGCTGTTCAAGGGAGCGTGGCGGCGTACCCGACTATGGAAGATATCGACCTGCCGAGAGGGTGCGAGAGAGGCCTGGGCCATGATAAAAACGTGGTATACCAAGCTGGATCCAAAACGCATGGCCCGGGTTGGACCGCTAGGGTCAAATGGGGAGGAAATTCCCGTTAGTTTAGTATATGAACAAGTAGAAGTAGCCGCCAGATATTCCCAGCAGGATTGAAATTAGACCACCTACTGGACGGCATAGAGGAGGAAAGTTTTGAGTCGTAGAGACTATGTACTTTCCCTGACATATGTGATTCTAGATGGATTATAAAAACAATTGTCATGGCCGACCTATTCGCTTCGACCTCTGGACCCGAAGGTGCGGAGTGTTTCCGAATACCCTAGCGGTAGAGTATACCGGGGTATGCATGGGAACCAGGCGTAGGGGTCATAGTTTCTTGAACAGACAATGTGTATCCGGCTAGTTATGTTATATTACATTATGTAAGAAACATCTTCCAGAGAGAATAGTTCCGTTAAGGGTTCCTTTCCATGGGTGTGCATGCGTTTAATGTGCATGTCCGAACTGTGATTGAAGAAATCGTAGAGTAAGTAACTTCTGGGGTTTCACAATGGAGTGAATGCAGAAACGTCTTTAATTCACTGACCGAATATTCCCTTAAGAACGCTAGCTTTCGGCTTCACCCAGTGTGAGGTACACATCCGGATGACCCGGCAGTAACAATCACAGAGGTGCTCCCTTTATGCCCTAGCCGAACTAATGGGAACGTAGGGCATAAGCACAGGAGCCAGGCAACCCAGATTGGCCAAAACTTAAGTCATATCGATGTTTAATGGCGAATAAAAGGTACATATGGGAAGAACGCATATGTGGTGAGCTTGATTCTCAAAGAATAATAGCAAGCTTCTGTACAAGAAGCCCCCAGGTATAATGGACGTACATATTTGGAGATGTACGCGTCACTGGAGCATGGTTTAGCCGTACTAAAGCCGTAGGATAAAAGGCAAAACGAAAAGAGATAAAAACGAAAAGAGAGAAACAAAATAACGTTAATAACAGGAGGAAGGAGACGAACACAGAGTTTGGCACTAGGCATAGGCCGCATTCCAAGGGTTTGGCTCCAAGTGATTGTCTGACGCATCATGCAGGCGGTACGCTCCTCCGGTGAGAACTTCGTCAATGATGAAGGGACCCTCCCACTTGGGCTTGAGTTTGTCCTTTTCTTCTCTGACCCTCCCACGAGGCCCAAATAAATAATCAAGCTTCTGTGAAAGAAGCCCCCAGGTATGATGAGTGCGGCTAGCACATATGTAATGTGCAAACGAGGCGCAAGTTGGACTTTGAAGGCCTGGAGAAAGAATAAAAGAAAGAAAGAAAAACAGGACAGATAATAAATAAAAATGGACAAAGGAAGGGGACGAACACAGGGTCCGGCGCTAGGCGTAGAATCTTCGGAGCCTGGCCGCGTTCCATGGGTTCGGCTCAAGTCGATTAGTCGATGCATCCCGCAGTCGGTACGCTCCACCGGTCAGAACTTGGTCAATAATGAAGGGACCTTCCCATTTGGGCTTGAGCTTGTTCTTTTTCTTATCCGGCAAGCGTAGAACTAGTTCACCAACGTTATAAGTCTTGGCCCGCACTTCTCTGCTTTGATACCTGCGAGCCTGCTGTTGATAAAATGCGGAACGGGCTTTTGCGACGTCGCGCTCCTCCTCTAGGGCATCTAAGTTGTCCTGCCGATCAAGCTCGGCCTCTCTCTCTCTCTCTTCGTACATGCGCACTCGAGGTGAGTCATGAATAATGTCGCGGGATAACACTGCTTCCGCACCATACACCATGAAGAAAGGTGTATATACAGTAGTGCGGTTGAGGGTGGTCTGCAGCCCCCAAAGTACGGAGTCAAGTTCCTCCACCCAGTGCTTGTCTAATTCTTTCAAAGACCGCACTAGTCTAGGTTTGATGCCGCTCATAATAGGACCATTAGCCCGTTCGACTTGACCGTTTGTCTGCGGGTGATAGACAGAGGCGTAATTGAGCTTAATGCCCAGATTAGCACACCAAGTTTTCACTTCATCGGCTGTGAAATTAGAGCCATTATCGGTGATGATGCTGTGTGGAACACCATAACGGTGTACCACGCCGGATATGAAATCTATTACCGGCCCGCCTCGGCCATTTTGACTGGTTTGGCTTCTATCCACTTAGTGAATTTATCCACCATGACCAGTAGATACTTTCTCTTATGGCTTCCTCCTTTAAGCGGTCTGACTATATCGAGTCCCCAGACCGCAAAAGGCCAAGTGATGGGGATTGTTTGTAAGGCAGTGGGGGGCATATGGCTTTGGTTGGCGAAGAGTTGGCATCCGACGCAACGTTGGACAAAGTCCTGTGCATCTGCTCGGGCCGTCGGCCAATAAAACCATGTACGGAAGGCCTTGCTAACAAGGGCCCAAGCTGCAGCATGGTGACCGCCGAGTCCGACGTGAATTTCTGCCAAGAGTTGTCGCCCCTCTTCCTCGGAGATACATCTTTGAAGAACTCCGGTAGCGCTTTTCCTATATAGTTCTCCATCATGAACCTTGTAGGCCTTCGAATGCCGGACAATGCAACGGGCCTCATTCTGATCCTCGGGAAGCTCCTTATTATTAAGGTAGGCCAAGAATGGTTTGGTCCATGGGGCAATGACTGCCATGATGAGATGGGCCGATGGTGTTATTTCGATGGTTGAGCCTCCGACGATATCGGTGAGTTCGGAATCTTGGGTTGTGGTCGGATCCAGACTGGTGTTGCTGCCCTCCCCCTGCCACACCACGGATGGCTTAAAAAGCCTTTCCAGGAAAATGTTGGGTGGGACGGGGTCGCGCTTGATTACTCTCTCGGGCCACATGATGGAACTCGAGTCCCTCGAACCGAGCCGACATTTTTAGGACGGCATTACGATAAGCTGCCATCTTCGGGTCTTTGGCATCGAAATCTCCATTTATTCGAGATATTGCGAGGTTTGAGTCCCCGCGCACTTCCAGGCGATGTATGCCCATGGAGACAGCCATCCGCAGACCATGCAATAAGGCCTTGTATTCGGCTGCATTATTGGAGTCTGTGTATAGTATTTGGAGTACGTACTAAACGACATCTCCAGTAGGGGACGTTAAAATGACGCCTGCTCCTAGTCATGCCAGCATTTTGGAGCCATCGAAATACATAACCCAATTGGAATATGTGCCATACTCTTTAGGGAGTTCGGCCTTTGTCCATTCAGCGACGAAGTCAGCCAGTACTTGGGATTTAATAGCTCGACGTGGTTTATATGTAATGTCAAATGGGAGGAGCTCAATGGCCCATTTGGCAATCTGGCCCGTGGCATCGTCGTTGTTTATTATGCCATTGAGTGGTACTTCGGAAGCCACTGTGATCGAACACTCCTGGAAGTAGTGTCGTAGCTTTCGGGATGCCATGAAGACCGCGTATGCTATCTTTGATAATGGGCGTATCGGGAATTTCATGGAGTAAGGACAGTGGATACGTAGTATACTTGCTTCTGAAGCGAGAATTTGTGTCCGTCCTGTTCTCATTCAACGACGAGTATGGCACTCACCACCTGATGTGTTGCCGATATGTATAACAACATGGGTTCGCCGATGTTTGGTGCCACCAGGATTGGGTTTCTAGCTAGAAGGGTTTTTATTTCTTCTAGTCCGGCTGTTGCCGCGTCCGTCCACTCGAAGTGATCGGTTCGCCGTAGAAGACGATAGAGCGGTAGTGCCTTTTCTCCCAATCTGGAGATAAAGCATCTTAGAGCTGCCACGCAACCCGCGAGCTTTTGGACTTGCTTAAGGTCTGTTGGCGTAGCCAATTGTGACAGAGCTCGGATTTTGGCTAGATTTGATTTAATTCCTCTATTGGAAATGATGAAGCCCAGTAGCTTTCCTGTGGGGACGCCGAAAACACACTTTTACGGATTGAGCTTAATGTCATATGCACGGAGGTTGTCAAATGTGAGGCGCAGGTCGTCTATTAGTGTTTCGACGTGCCTTGTCTTGATTATGACGTCATCCACATAGGCTTCAACTCTCTTTCCGATCTGTTTCTCCAGGCATGCTTGGATCATGCGTTGATAAGTGGCGCCGGTGTTCTTGAGTCCGAAGGGCATGGTGTTGAAGCAGAATGGCCCATCTGGGGTGATGAATGTTGTTGCAGCTTGATCGGACTCCTTCATTTTAATTTGATGGTATCTGGAATATGCGTCAAGGAAGCAAAATGAGTCGTGTCCTGTGGTAGCATCAATAATCGGGTCAATGCGGGGGAGGGGGAAGGGGTCCTTAGGGCAAGCCCTGTTGAGGTCTTTGAAATCGACGCACGGGCGCCAGGACTTGTCTTTCTTTGGAACCATCACCAGGTTTGCCAGCCAGTCTGGGTGTTTTATTTCTCTAATGAATCCTGCCTCAATTAACTTGGCTAGCTCCTCCCCCATAGCTTGACGTTTGGGTTCGGAAAAGCGTCACAATGTTTGCTTGACCGGTTTATATCCCTTCAGTATATTGAGGTTGTGTTCAGCCAACTCGCGTGGGATTGCTGGCATATCGGAAGGGTGCCACGCGAATATATCCCAATTCTCGTGCAAGAACTCTCGTAGCGCGGCGTCGACCGTTGGGTCTAGTTGTGCGCCAATGGATGTTGTTTTCTTGGGGTCCGTTGGATGGACTTGGAATTTGACTATTTCTTCTGCTGGTTTCAATGAGGTGGATTTGGGTCATTTGTCTAGGACCACATCATCCCTATCCACCGTGGAGCACAGTGCGGTTAATTCTTCGGTCGCGAGGGTTTCAGATAATGCCTCGAGGGCCAAGGATGCAGTTTTATTCTCGACGCAGAGTGTTATGTCTGGATCACTAGCTAGAGTGATTATACCATTGGGCCCAGGCATCTTGAGCTTCATGTATCCATAATGGGGTACCGCTTGGAAGCGCGTGAATGCATCTTGCCCTAAGAGGGCGTGATATCCGTTGTTGAAAGGGGCCACTTGGAAGGTTATTTCTTCGGACCGACAGTTCTCTGGTGTGCCGAAGACCACGTCGAGTGTGATTTTTCCTGCACACCGTGCCTCCCGACTGGGAATGATTCCCCGGAAGGTCATGTTGCTTTGCTCAATGCGGCTCCTATCTATTTCCATTTTTTGTATTGTATCCTCATAGATGAGGTTTAGTCCGCTGCCGCCGTCCATGAGGACCCTGGTGAGCCGAAAGCCGTCCACAATTGGACTGAGGACCAAGGCGGCTGGTGCTCGGACTGTCCTGTAATTTGGTTTGTCACCGGCATTAAAAGTTATAGTTGTGTCGTTCCAAGGGTTTAATGCTGCTATTTGACAGGCTTTGGCGAGTCCGCGTAGTGCTCTTTTGCGCCTATTGTTTGAGGCGAATGTCTCGAAGACCATCAGTACTTTGGGGTCATTGTCCTCTGGGGGGTGTTGTTCTGGGTTATTCTTGGTGAGCATATCCTCGCCGCTCTTGGCCACTTGCCGGAGTATCCAACATGCTCTAAGGCTATGTGTTGGTATGTTATCCGGTGTTGCGTGTATTTTGCATGGCCCATCGATCCATCCTTCCAGAACGGTTCTGTGCCCAGTACTGGACATGTATTTCTTTACTATTGAACCGGGCGTGTTGCAACGGTGCGCCCTTTTCGCCTGAATAAGGGATTGAGTGGGGATCGATGATTCCCAACGGGCTGCTTGAGTTTTCCAGGCGCTTTCCATTGCGTTGTACTTCTGTATGATAGTTGCCAAGTCAGCAAAGTGTAGGATTGTGTTGAGGATTCCTTCGTCCCTGCAATTATTGCGGAACACTGAGATCGCTTCCTCGTCGCGGCAATCTTTCATCTTGTTTTTGACAAGAAGGAATATGGCCCAGAAGTGGTGGGCCGTTTCCTGAGACTGCTGTTGTATGCTCATGAGAGTGCTTGTATTCGGGTGGGTGGGTGGATTTAAATCTGAACCCTGGCCCAGTTTTGGATCCGGAGTCTGAAGGTCTTCCGAACATAACAGATCGGGCTCCGGGATGCCCATTAATTTCTTAGGCCCGTCATCCGATTCTATGTTCGGAGGGCAGGACGCTTCTCCTCCCGGGTAGGTGTCCGGCTCTCCAAGACTGGAGATCCGGACATAGTAAGTCCTTAGTATGGAGGAAGAGTTGTCGACTCGCTCCTCGACTACTGCTATCTGGTGGGTGATCGATGGAGATTTGATTTCTCTGTGACCAGGTTTAAGCCCAATTCGATCGTAGTCTGTAGCGACCCCAGGGCTGCGATGCGATCTAGGAGCTCATTTAAGGACGAAAGCTCCACCAGATCCATCTGCTTGGAGTGTTTGGAGTCGATACGAAGGGGGTTTTCGGTGACCCGAGAAGTCATTGTCGGCTTAACAACCGAACGGGCGGTCATGATAAAGCCGCCCACACGGAGGGTTTGGCCTGGAGCCAGCGTTCCTCCGGTGGTGATATTATCCTTGAGAACAAGGCGAGACATCGATCCTGTCGTCGACTTCACAGTGGAACTCTCAATGAAAGCACGAATGTTGGTGTCAAAACTGGCGGATCTCGGGTAGGGGGTCCCGAACTATGCGTCTAAGGTCGATGGTAACAGGAGACAGGGGACACAATGTTTTACCCAGGTTCGGGCCCTCTCTATGGAGGTAATACCATACGTCCTGCTTGATTGATCTTGATGAATATGAGTATTACAAGAGTTGATCTACCACGAGATCGTAATGGCTAAACCCTAGAGGTTTAGCTTGTATGGCTATGATAATGAATCTCCCCCTCCGGACTAAGTCCTCCGGTTTATATAGACACCGGGAGGATCTAGGGTTACACAAGGTCGGTTACTGTCGTGGGTTTGTCACGGCAGATGTCCTTGTGAAAGGACTTAGTCGTGGAGCCATTGCAACGGGTTAGCTTAAAGGGGTTAAACCGGACAAGGGGACACGGGGAGTTTATACTAGTTCGGCCCCTTCGATGAAGGTAAAAGCCTATGTCTAGTTGTGATTGATATTGCTAGGGTTTCGATGACCAGGGAGCGAATACGCTTTGACTGGCCCTCGAGTTGTTGTTTCTTGTCCCTAAACCGCTGTCGGACCGTCCCTGTATATACATAGGTTGATGCCCGCCGGTTTACAGAGTCCCGAAGCCGGATCATAAACGTGTCCGGTTCGGCCTCTATACTTCCTATCTTACAACGCAAGTGACATAATAAGGTCGGTTTACATCTACAGGCCTTAACTCGCCTTTGGGCCTTGGCCCTTCATAAAGCGCCATCATTCTTACGTCTTCATGGGCTTCTAATCTTCATAAAGTTAATCCGGTTACTCCTGGCCGGCTTAAGCCCAGTAGTAATATCCCCAACATTAGGCCCCGGATTGGTTTGAACTTGTTCATGTCAATCTTCAATACTTAGAAAAACTTCTCCTTTGCATCTTCACCTTGATCTTGTAAACCGTCGTGACGTCATACTCCAGGATCACGATAAACCGCCCTGACGTCATCTATCCGTTAAAGCTGAGGATTACCTTCATTAATGCATATCCAGTCATCGAGGTGACACCATTATTAACTATCCATTTTTGAGCTCCTCGATTCCCGCACTTGTCACTTTATCGCTTCACCTTATAAATAGGGCCACGAGTCCTTATCATTTTTCCCCTTCGTCTCCTTCGCTTCTTCTTCCTCCTCGCAACACCTCTGCCCCTGAGCGTCGCCGCCGTCGCCGAGCTTCTCCTCTGCTTCAACAAAGGCCGCTGCATCAACCTGACTGTTACCAGAGAGCTGCAGCGTTCCTCCGTTGCTTCAACAGTCGTTGTAAGTCCTTTTCTTTCCCCCCTTGTAGATCTATCTAGGGTTTCCTTGTTCTTCGTAGTTCATTGAAGTTCATCGGAGTTCTGGTGCTGCTCTTCCCTGTTCCTCCTTAGTCTATGGATAGAAAATCTCAATGTTGGTATATTCCGCGTAATGGTTTATCTTCCGCTACTACCACAAACCTTTTGCACGCGAAAAAACTTATCTGAACCTTTACAACCTGCTTTGGGTCCTACCCTTTTTAGGTCAAAATATTTGTGCCTTTCTGTCTTCGGTAGATCCAAAATTCCCATGTGATCCTATGAAACTTGTTTTTCCTTACTTAGCCCTTTTCACCTTAAATATGTATCCTCTGTACCATGTAGGCGGTTTACCCTTGTAAAAAACAATCTATCTCATACAATTAGTCCCCTAGTAAACCGGCAAACCTCCTTCACATTGATGGTAAAAGTCCGGTTTAACAACACATGTATGCCCTTGATATGACCTTGTCATTCATTATTTTATTAGTCTCCGGTTTACACAATTTGATATATCTGTATATCTTTATTCCTATTGCATCTTGCATGTCATCATGAATGATTTATAAACCGGCATTTCTTTTCCAGCTTTTCGTTGCACAATGGCCAAACAGTTTGCCGCTTGCAACTGGGCTCGTTCCCGGGTCATCGAGGAACAGTTGAACGGAATGGTCAGTATCGGCACCTTGCCTAAGAAAACTGAAATTAAATGGCGAGCTCGAGGAACGGAGAATCCTCCAACCCCGAGGCAGGGTGAGCTAGTGGTTTTTGTCGACCACATAGGCCATGGTTTCAAACCGCCAGGGTCAAAATTTTATCGAGATGTGCTTGCCAGCTTCCAACTCCATCCTCAAGATATCGGACCCAACTCTGTGTCCAATATATGCAACTTCCAAGTCTTCTGTGAAGTGTACTTACAAGAAGAACCAACTGCTGAGTTGTTCTGGGACTTTTTTCATCTGAACCGGCATACAGAATTTGTAAACGGTCCTAACACTGAGCTTGGTGGTGTCTCTGTTCAAAAGCGGAAGGAAGTTGAATTCCCTCATGCCAAACTGCACAGTCACCCTAAGGAATGGAACCAGCCTTGGTTCTACTGCATAGATACCTCTCCAGAAAATGAGAACCCTCTTCCAGGCTACCGTGATCACCGGCTTTCCAACACTCATCCAATGCCGCAACGTTTGAGTTATGTGCAACGGGCCAAATATGCCCCTCAACTCGCCAAGCTCCGGGCCTTTATGGCCAACGGTTTAATAGGCGTTGATTTTGTGCGTTGCTGGATATCTTGGAGCGCCTTGCCACTAAGCCGCCGCCCCGATTTAATGTGTGAGTACACCGGTGAATTAGAAGACCCCCAACGCCACATCAACATTCAGGTAACCGATGAAGAGGTCACTGAAAGCGTCAAGAAAATTTTGAATGAACCGGAATTAGTCTGTCGCCAAACCGGCTTGAACCCCTTCTACACTCAGAATAAACCGCCTGCTGTAAGCACTATGCTTCCTTTTTTATCTTGATATCTTTAACACCTCGTTTGGATGTAGATATTCAGGCGTGTAATTCGCATTTGGCATTTGCATGCCCCGAATGCCGCCGTTTGGGTGGTCGAGATATTCACGCATGGAATTCAGTCACAATATCAAACTGGTTTTCGCAAGACTGTCATGTCCCTCGGCCAATTCGCAGCATACTCGCTCGGTTTTCGGCGACATTCGGCTCGCGCCTCCCCCATGGCTTGCTTACTGCTTGGGCAGACGAGACACACGACTAAAGACGATAATCCCAGGCAGAGCTCCACGGCGGCGCAGGTCAGCCGTCCCCCGCCTTGTTGGCTGGCCAGCTTTACTCCTCTCCATGTTGGTCCGCCACGCCTCATCCTTCCCCCGCTGCCACTTCAACTCTGGCCATCCCTTGCATCCCTCTCCCGGTGCCCTCTCCCATTCCGTCTTGGTGCGGGAGCTCCTGTTGCCCGACCTGTGCACCATGGTTAGTTGTGCTTCCTCGTCATACTTGCACCGCTCGAGCCCCCGTTCACCAACCGCGTTGGGTAGCTTGACGACGAGCACCAGTACGTCACCACCAGGATCGACCTGTGGCGGCTCTGCCATAGAGGAGGCGAACAAGAAAGCATGGACAGAGGCAACTCCATGACCGACATCTTCGAGGGCAGGGTCTAGTTCATGTCCGTTGCTTAGGTGGGAAGACACCTGCGATATGGTGCCCAATAGCTGCTCGACGAAATGATAGACTATTCGGCTCGGCATGTTGCGACAGTCCTGGCATGGGAGTGCGGCTACTTGGTGCGGATGACAAGCAGGAGAGAATCATTTGGTATGGTGGACGAGCATGCTGAATGTGTGGCCGATGGCACCGGCCAGCATGCCCAGGACGCCGCAAGCTGGTCCATGGACTGTAGGCATATGTCACGTCCCCAGCCTTGTAGTCCATTAGCGCACCAGCGCTAGTACTATGCAACACCTGACAAGCACCACTACCCTCCATTTGCATAGCAACATTAATCCTTGACAGTACCAAGTAGGCAACTACAGAAGTGCAAAAGTATATGCAACTAATGCGTGTTATATGTGTGTGCTGTATAGTTAATGATAAATTATGATTGTTATGAAACTGAAAAATTCCACGCTTTGTCCATCCAAACATGAATTGGCATTGTTGCTCACTAAAGATTTCAAGTGCCAAATACATAAACATCCAAACACTAGAATTGGCATTGAAGCTCAATATCAATGTCTTGGATATTTGGCATTGGAGTCAATTCAATGCCAAGGCTTTGAATATCTACATCCAAACAAAGCATAAATCATTCAACTTGTAAACTTTCTTCTGTTTGTGTACAAACAGGGTGATGATCCCTTCTGGAAGCGGAAATCCGCAGATAAAGCGGCCAAGCCATCCCGTCCCAAAACCAAAGCCGTCAAGCGTACCTCAAAACGGAAAACGGCTCACCGAATCAGCATGGAACTTCATGAAGATGCGGATGATCCAGAAGTTGAGGTAGAACTTGCCATGACCGGTTTTCCGGGTAATAAATTTTCCAGAAAAGACTGTCGTGCTCATCAGCCCCAGGATTACTGTTAGCTGATGAGGCTCCAACTTGATACAGAAATTCCAAGCAAAAATACAAAATATGTAGTACAAGACCATTCTGGCCTGTGAGTACAACAAATGGTTTCTAGTGGTTGATGGCGGAAGCGGGTTGTGAAACATCAGTGTCTATGGGACTCCATTTCCCACGGGAACAGCTGACCAGGTTAACTCCTATCTTCGCGAGGCTGCTATCTCCATTGAGTGGGTTCCGGGGCTGGCATCGCGTCGCTCCTCTCCGTGCAAGAAAATCTGGCCAAGACAATAGCCAGGGACAAGCCAATGAGTACTTTGAATGTACTCGCAAACATTGTGAACACAGGTATAATATAACAATGATGTGCTGAAAATATTTTATGCTCATGATGTCAGTCACAAAAGATAAATGAAACTCTGATGCATGCAAGCAAGTTATTTATAAAAATGCAATAACATGGTAGCATAAAAATTTATGAAACAAATAGCAGGCAATGCCACAGTCGGGCGTCTTAGCGACACCACGTAAAGGGCTTTAAAAGAAATGCCACAGTCGGGCGTCTGAGCGACACCACATAAAGGGCTTTAAAAGAAATGCCACAGTCGGGCGTCTGAGCGACA
>NC_057794.1:366860819-366869818 GCF_018294505.1 Triticum aestivum
AGCGACACCACATAAAGGGCTTTAAAAATAAACATTCATAGTGAATATCCCGGAGGTAGAACCATCCCTGAGATACTCGATAATAACAATAATATCACGGGTTAGTCAACAATAATAATAATCATAGTTCTCACAAGTCACAAGTAGTAATTCCATTTCTGGTTAACCGTTTCACCTCCGAAGACCGACACTAGGACCGACACCTGACCATCCTAGACTGAAATCCTTAACCATGGACACGGCTATTCGAATAGGTTTATTCTCTGCAGAGGATGTACTCTTTACCCACGAGTAACGGATTTCTTTAGTCCATCGGGACTAATTCCGTATACGGTCTTTTTGTTGAAAACACACCTAACTTGCACACACCAGCTTAACTCACACGTGTCTGGAATCACCCACGACACCTGTTAAGCAACTCTAAGTGGGGAGGCTACAACCTCGCGTAGCATGGGATCAAACTTATATCGCGCGCTCTAAGGGGTGGCCTCCCCTCTCGGTCCCAACCGGAAACACCCATGCCCCCGGACCAGGTGGCTTGCCTACCAGCTACAACCGGTACCTTCCACCATGGCCTCTCTGTACGGTGTGTGCTAGAAAGAGGTTGACAACTTACTGAACCGTACTCTACTTGCTGTAGAGACGAGTGGTAGTACGAAACAAGTATGGGGGTTACTGGAACAAGACTCGATCTAGGTCGACTCAGGAGGTTCAAGTATTCCCTGCATGATTAGTATAACGAATATATTTCATCCAATAGAGTCACCTCTCATATCACCTTACCATGCCATACCAGACATAACCGTCCCGACGGAGACCGGCGACAAACCCATGCCTACCCAAGGCGGAGGTTTTCCCGGGTTCCTGCCAGTATGCATGCAAGGCACATGAGGGTGATTATCATCACAAGTGAGTTCATTTCCAATAGCATGGAAATCAATAACATGCACCCATGCATATGATCATATCACATGAAATAACAAGTCCTTCAAAATGCGGTGGTGTTATAAATGTATCCACGATCACACCAAAACATTATGCCAGGATTCAGAATGCTTGCCTTCAATGTTGTGGAGGGGTAGGGTGCTCTCCAAAACTTTTTGAAAGTTTCTTCTCTCTCCCCAAAATCCTATTTGAAAATATATTTGAATTAACACACATTTCAAAAACAGTACAAAAAAGTTGTTTGAAAATTTTTCAAATAAATCTTAAAATAAACTAGACCAAATTTGAGGAAGGTAGGAAAAAGAATCAACTCATTTGGAGTTATAATTAAAAAGTTATAGCCAGTCAAAGTTGTGGTCAAAATCTGTTATTTAAAATAAAACAGAAAAGAAAACGTTTCAGATAGAAATACGCTTTCGGTGCAGAGGAGGCGTACTTGAGGCTTTACGCCTCCACTTAACCACGTGGACAGACACGAGGTCGCTGACAGTGGGTCCAGAGGGCCCACTAGTCAGGTTTGACTAGTCCGCCCTCCTCCTTCTCCCTTTGTCCCGAGTGGAGGCGGAACTCCGGCGACCAACACCGGCGAGCGGCGGCTCCTCGCAGCCTCTGGAGGGCGTGGATGGATCCGCGGATCGAGGGCGATCCTACTGGTAGTCGCTGGGTCGGCGGGGACGGCGTGAGCTGTCGGCGGCGAGCTCCTCGGCGGAGGAAAGCTTCGGGGAAAAGTGGTTTCGGGGCGGCGGTGGTTCTCGATCGAAATGGAGTAGGGGGAAGTGTTCAGGGGGGGCAGAGAAGGCTTCTGGTGAAGAGATTGGAGAGGGGGAAGCTCTGGTTGCGCCGAATGGAGCCGGGAGGCGGCGGTGGCCGAACTGACCGGAGAGGTTGAAGAAGACCTGCTCCCTTCCAATTGGTGGCGATGGGGGCGCTAGTGAGACGGCGTGAGGCTACCTGAGGGCTCGGAGACGCTCGGGGCTTCCTTAAATAGGCTACGGAGGTCGGTTCCGAGGCGGCCGGAGATAAGAATGACGGCGGACCGCCATGCTGTAGCTAGGGCGACGTGGCGGTGACGAGCGCTAGGGGACGAAGCTGTGGATGAGCACGCACTGCTCACAGGGGCAGGTGGCGAGCTGGGGTGGCTTGGGCGGCACCGACCATGGTCGGGCCTGCTAGCGGCCGGCAGCTAGCCGCCACGGCCATCCTGGTGGTGGCGCTGTGGGGCGCCAGGTTGGTCGGGGTGGTGTGGCGGTGCAGGGGGACACGACGAGCGGGCTGGGGCCGGGTTTTGAGTGCGGGGTGGGACGCGGCGACTCGGGTGCATGCGGGTGCCAAATGCACGCTCTGGGCGCGCCCAGAGCACGCCCGGGGTGTGTTCGACGATATGCCATGGCAGCCTAGAGAGTTCCAAACTAAACGAGAGTTAGCAGAAATAGGTTATGGGCTAGGGCAAAACCTTAGGACATGCTGGTTAGGTCAGGAGCTCAAGCTCACAATGCAAATATGAAATCATGTCGAAACTAGTCATGCACTCAGGGTGTTTGACAAAATGCCAAAGGCACCTAGGTAGCTTTTGGGGTAGCCAAAACTTCCAGGTTGGGGTCTCTTTCGATGTACAAGAGGGGGGTGAGGTTAGTTTGCCAAAAGAAGAAACTTGTTAGTGCAAGTTTAGCAGAATTTCAATTCTGGACAGGGAATAAATGACATTATTTCATGAACCAAAAATGATCTAAAAGGTGCATGCTCCTGGACTTAAGGGTTTAACATGGAGGACTACAAGTAGGAGAAAGAATCAAGGGTTAAAGAGCAAGCAAAAATATGGTTGCTGTACAAACCATCCAGTTGGTCCAGAATGAAGATGAGGTTGATTCACTCAAATTTTTCAAAGAATATAAATAGGTTTTTGCACAAAGTGGAATAATAGGCTCCTACTGACATCCCCTAATTTTGGTAGAAGTTTCAAAGAAATATTTAAATAGGTTGTAGTGTAAAATTGCTCTCTGGACCAGAGAAGAAAATTGAATGAAGAGCTCAAAATATGCAATGTATTAAATATATTATTGCACAAAAGTGATTTAGAGACATCACATCATATCTCCAAACTTTGGTTGGATTTTTAGAATAATATATCAAATGGTTGCAGTTCAAAAATGGCCATATAACCATGAAAAACCATTTTCAAAAAAAAATAAAAATAAAGATCAAGCAACTTAATTATTTAATTAGTTACACTGATAGAAGGAAAGTTTTTCTTGAGAGGTTAAACAAGTCCAATAACATATTTTAAAAGTTTTCTCTTTTGGAAAAACTCATCATAACAGGGAAAGAAATGATTTAAAAATCAAAATGGAGCTCAGAAATCCAAAGTTTTAATTCCTGGAAAAAATTTAATTTATTAAAACAAGGCCAAATTTTTGGGGTGTCACAACACTATCCCCCTTAAGAAAAAATCTCGTCCTCGAGATTTGCTAAAAGCGGTGTTAAGAAAATAATTACGCAATAAAGATGTGGCTACAGTGAGAGGGCAATAAGTGGTGAAAAACCACAGTGTGAAAACTGGGGCTGCGTGGAAGAGTTTACGGTTTGGGACAAAAACGGTTGATTTCTACGTTGGATAAAAATTTAGAATAACTCCTAAATTTAGATATACGCTGGTCGTACCCGAGAGCACAGTGCTCTCTCTGGCTGACAGGTGGGACCGGAGCCCACTGTCAGTCTCCCCTTCTTCTCCCTCTGGCTCTTCCTTCTACCTCTTCTCTCCCACGCGCTTTCTCGCGCTTTCTCCACCGGCGATGCCTAACTCGTAGGGCATCTAGGCCGTACCGTGGTAGTGCACGGCGTGCTAGCTGCCGGTGCAGCGTGCAATCACCTCGCGGGCCAGCGCGCTGTCGGCACTACTCGCGGATTTGACTCCGAACACCGGCGATCAGCGACGAGCGGCGTTGGTGGACTTCGCCCACCGTACACCGAGCTCGAGCTATAAAACGGCCGGGGTGACTCTCTCTTCTTCCTCACACCTGGCCTCACTTCTCCTCTTCCTTTCTCCATTACTGCTTACAGAAGCTCGGGTGAGGCTCTAATGGCGGAGGCGATGCCGGACTGGTTTGTGATCCTGATATGCGGAGGGCTGGCGACACTGCTGGGGCTCTCTGTGCTCCTGTGCGCGATGATCTTCGACGAGTATCGCGACGCTGCGGCTCGGGTGTTGGCTCTCCGCGGTGGTGGTGATCATGAGGAGTAGATGGAGGTGTGCCGGGTGCTAACTGCTGTTAGGGGGGGGGATTAGCTGGATGTAACGCCGTTGCAAAGCTTTGCAAACAGTGTATGTGTCTGAATGATTATGGTTGTAAGTCTGCTGCGTGGTGCTGTGTGAAATTAAATAATCCACGTCGTGAGAAAGGGCAGGTGTAGCAACTCAGGGAAAAGAAATCTCACTCCAGGATTTTGCTAGGGAAAAACAGTTAATTAAAAGGAGCATAACCCACAACACAAACTACACACACTAGTAGAAGCCAAATAATTGACTCGTCGTACAAACTCAGGGTATCACGCATAAGTTACACACATAAATAAATGTTGCAAAGAACAATACAGTAGTGACGTCTAAAATGAAAATGGTAACTGGACGGGGTCCTGATAAAATGTCTCTGGTAAAGGAATACACTCCTCTTCTATCGGAGGAAGTGGATTGACCAGTCGATGTATGCGTCTCTCCGGGTCGGGTCTCAGTGGTCTGCCGATGGCAATCTGAGGATTTAAATCTGCGAGGCTCTGGAGATAATCCATCACTCGCTGGTTCAAATGCTCTTGAGCAATGATGTACTGGATAAGGTTGGCCAGAACTGGGTCTCTCTCAATACGTCCACCGGGAAAAGATGTTACTTCTCCGGGTGCTGCACGGCTCGGAAAGTAATAATATCCTCGTTCGCGGGCATAGGGTACTGCGGATCGAAGACGAGCAATCGCTTCTTTCGCAGCAGCTTCTATGGCCAGGTGTGGGGTTGGCATAGATTTCCCCACGAAGGAAACTTCCGTTGGATCTTGGTTGGAGTCTACGGGAGGGATGTGTACTGCTGCCCAATATTCCGAGGTGGATGGGGTGATCCTTGATTTGAACAGCTCGTACTGAGGTGGCTGGGTAGAACCCATGGTACTGCGGGTAAAATCCCACAATGTTTTGACAAAGCTACCTGGGGTTGCATCTGGGGTTCTCAGATGAATGCTGGGGCTCGGCATGACAGGATAAAGTGTGAGTGTGGTGCACAAAGTGAGGGTTGCTGGGTAAGGTCACAAGGTGGCCTTTATATAGCAATGGAGCCGGATTCGTTTTACCGTGGTGAAAGGTAATAAATTTGCCAGCTTAGCTCCAAAGGTCGGGTCAGTGTCAGAGATACACATATCTCATAAAGAGACGTGTTACTGTGGTTGTCGTCGGGTTGGTTTTGGTAGTTGTGCCCGGAAAATGTGCAACTATGCGCTGACCAAAAATGCAAGGCTACTATTAAAATAGAGGCACAATGACAGGCTACGTTAATGTACACGGTTGCACGATTACAAAGCGAGGATACACTAAAACTCCGTGCTACTCACACGGCTTAGTCTACCTCGTTTATGTCTAAACGGGCGTGCCTGGTGGATGTCGAGGTTTCTCCACGCGTCTCTCTGCCGGGATCAGTCGGAGATGGCGGAGGAACTGTAGGGTCGGGGTAATGATGATGACCATCGCGGGGATTGTTGGCCACAACCCCGTTGGAGTGTGCTCCCAATATGCGACGAAGCACTTCTGGGGTTATCGTAGTACCTTGGCCGATGGCTGGGGCAGATCTCGGGGTCTCGATCAGTTGTCCAAACAGCACGACTGGGTTGTCGGCGTTGGGCTCGTTTTCTCCTCTCGCTGGGGCTCGACGAACCAGCTCTCCATGAGCTGTGATTAGATCAATAGTGATCTGGTCGAATAGTGCCTCTAGTGCACTTACATAGCGCACTAGGTGCAACAATGCGGGGTCTGTCTCGTGATCTCCGTTGGCAACTTGGGGTGGTCTACCATACCCTTCACGTCTGGGGTAGTAGTGGAACGAGCGACAGCTAACTCTGGGCGACAAGTGCCTGAGATGAACTATAGCCTCTCGAGCGGCTAGCTGGATGGCTTGTGGCTCAAAGGAAGTTGTCCTTCCGGTGAACCTGTAAGGGCGCTCGGGTGCTAGACCCCTACCATAGATGTGCACAGTGGCCCAGAATTGACGGTCTTCACCGCTCATGGGTCCTTGATACACAACATATTCTGGTGGCTCTTCTAACGCGTAGGCACGACGGGTGAGGTTTGCGAGGATGGTCACAAAACCTCCAAGGTTGGTTGTTGTGGTTTCGTTGTGTACTATAGGTCCAGGCATTGTGGCTCGGTTTGGGGTAGCGGCTGTGCGGTGCTGTGTTGGGACTAGCGTGCCCTTTTTATAGGAAAAAGGGGGCGGAGTCTTCCTTCGCACGCTTGCGGGAAAGGACTATTTAGGGGCCAGTCACTGGCGCATGAGTGACAGGTTAGGTTGATAGGTTGGGCACCGACTGCCAAAAGGTGTTGGGTCACTGTGTGGCTATCTTGCACGAGAAGCTTGGCTGGCGTTTGGCTATGGTCTAGTGGGTTGGTTTGCCTAAGTTTTTCGACCTGGCTAAGATAGGATTAGCCAATGGTCAGCCTGGCTCTGATACCAAGTCTGCCACGACCGGTTTTCCGGGTAATAAATTTTCCAGAAAAGACCGTCGTGCTCATCAGCCCCAGGATTACTGTTAGCTGATGAGGCTCCAACTTGATACAGAAATTCCAAGCAAAAATACAAAATATGTAGTACAAGACCATTCTGGCCTGTGAGTACAACAAATGGTTTCTAGTGGTTGATGGCGGAAGCGGGTTGTGAAACATCAGTGTCTATAGGACTCCATTTCCCACGGGAACAGCTGACCAGGTTAACTCCTATCTTCGCGAGGCTGCTATCTCCATTGAGTGGGTTCCGGGGCTGGCATCGCATCGCTCCTCTCCGTGCAAGAAAATCTGGCCAAGACAATAGCCAGGGACAAGCCAATGAGTACTTTGAATGTACTCGCAAACATTGTGAACACAGGTATAATATAACAATGATGTGCTGAAAATATTTTATGCTCATGACGTCAGTCACAGAAGATAAATGAAACTCTGATGCGTGCAAGCAAGTTATTTATAAAAATGCAATAACATGGTAGCATAAAAATTTATGAAACAAATAACAGGCAATGCCACAGTCGGGCGTCTTAACGACACCACGTAAAGGGCTTTAAAAGAAATGCCACAGTCGGGCGTCTGAGCGACACCACATAAAGGGCTTTAAAAGAAATGCCACAGTCGGGCGTCTGAGCGACACCACATAAAGGGCTTTAAAAGAAATGCCACAGTCGGGCGTCTGAGCGACACCACATAAGGGGCTTTAAAAGAAATGCCACAGTCGGGCGTCTGAGCGACACCACATAAGGGGCTTTAAAAGAAATGCCACAGTCGGGCGTCTGAGCGACAGCACATAAAGGGCTTTAAAAATAAACATTCATAGTGAATATCCCGGAGGTAGAACCATTCCTGAGATACTCAATAATAACAATAATATCACGGGTTAGTCAACAATAATAATAATCATAGTTCTCACAAGTCACAAGTAGTAATTCCATTTCTGGTTAACCATTTCACCTCCGAAGACCGACACTAGGACCGACACCTGACCATCCCAGACTGAAATCCTTAACCATGGACACGGCTATTCGAATAGGTTTATTCTCTGCAGAGGATGTACTCTTTACCCACGAGTAACGGATTTCTTTAGTCCATCGGGACTAATTCCGTATACGGTCTTTTTGTTGAAAACACACCTAACTTGCACACACCAGCTTAACTCACACGTGTCTGGAATCACCCACGACACCTGTTAAGCAACTCTAAGTGGGGAGGCTACAACCTCGCGTAGCATGGGATCAAACTTATATCGCGCGCTCTAAGGGGTGGCCTCCCCTCTCGGTCCCAACCAGAAACACCCATGCCCCCGGACCAGGTGGCTTGCCTACCAGCTACAACCGGTACCTTCCACCATGGCCTCTCTGTACGGTGTGTGCTAGAAAGAGGTTGACAACTTACTGAACCGTACTCTACTTGCTGTAGAGACGAGTGGTAGTACGAAACAAGTATGGGGGTTACTGGAACAAGACTCGATCTAGGTCGACTCAGGAGGTTCAAGTATTCCCTGCATGATTAGTATAACGAATATATTTCATCCAATAGAGTCACCTCTCATATCACCTTACCATGCCATACCAGACATAACCGTCCCGACGGAGACCGGCGACAAACCCATGCCTACCCAAGGCAGAGGTTTTCCCGGGTTCCTGCCGGTATGCATGCAAGGCACATGAGGGTGATTATCATCACAAGTGAGTTCATTTCCAATATCACATGAAATAACAAGTCCTTCAAAATGCGGTGGTGTTATAAATGTATCCACGATCACACCAAAACATTATGCCGGGATTCAGAATGCTTGCCTTCAATGTTGTGGAGGGGTGGGGTGCTCTCCAAAACTTTTTGAAAGTTTCTTCTCTCTCCCCAAAATCCTATTTGAAAATATATTTGAATTAACACACATTTCAAAAACAGTACAAAAAAGATGTTTGAAAATTTTCCAAATAAATCTTAAAATAAACTAGACCAAATTTGAGGAAGGTAGGAAAAAGAATCAACTCATTTGGAGTTATATTTAAAAGGTTATAGCCAGTAAAAGTTGTGGTCAAAATCTGTTATTTAAAATAAAACAGAAAAGAAAATGTTTCAGATAGAAATACGCTTTCGGTGCAGAGGAGGCGTACTTGAGGCTTTACGCCTCCACTTAACCACGTGGACAGACACGAGGTCGCTGACAGTGGGTCCAGAGGGCCCACTAGTCAGGTTTGACTAGTCCGCCCTCCTCCTTCTCCCTTTGTCCCGAGAGGAGGCGGAACTCCGGCGAGCGGCGGCTCCTCGCGGCCTCTGGAGGGCGGGGATGGATCCGCGG
>NC_057794.1:366869828-366888661 GCF_018294505.1 Triticum aestivum
GGGGACGGCGTGAGCTGTCGGCGGCGAGCTCCTCGGCGGAGGAAAGCTTCGGGGAAAAGTGGTTTCGGGGCGGCGGTGGTTCTCGATCGAAATGGAGTAGGGGGAAGTGTTCAGGGGGGGCAGAGAAGGCTTCTGGTGAAGAGATTGGAGAGGGGGAAGCTCTGGTTGCGCCGAATGGAGCCGGGAGGCGGCGGTGGCCGAACTGACCGGAGAGGTTGAAGAAGACCTGCTCCCTTCCAATTGGTGGCGATGGGGGCGCTAGTGAGACGGCGTGAGGCTACCTGAGGGCTCGGAGACGCTCGGGGCTTCCTTAAATAGGGTATGGAGGTTGGTTTCGAGGCGGCCGGAGATAAGAACGACGGCGGACCGCCATGCTGTATCTAGGGCGATGTGGCGGCGACGAGCGCTAGGGGACGAAGCTGTGGATGAGCACGCACTGCTCACAGGGGCAGGTGGCGAGCTGGGGTGGCTTGGGCGGCACCGACCACGGTCAGGCCTGCTAGCGGCCGGCAGCTAGCCGCCACGGCCATCCTGGTGGTGGCGCTGTGGGGCGCCAGGTTGGTCGGGGTGGTGTGGCGGTGCAGGGGGACACGACGAGCGGGCTGGGGCCGGGTTTTGAGTGCGGGGTGGGACGCGGCGACTCGGGTGCATGGGGGTGCCAAACGCACGCTCTGGGCGCGCCCAGAGCACGCCCGGGGTGTGTTCGACGATATGCCATGGCAGCCTAGAGAGTTCCAAACTAAACGAGAGTTAGCAGAAATAGGTTATGGGCTAGGGCAAAACCTTAGGACATGCTGGTTAGGTCAGGAGCTCAAGCTCACAATGCAAATGTGAAATCATGCCGAAACTGGTCATGCACTCAGGGTGTTTGACAAAATGCCAAAGGCACCTAGGTAGCTTTTGGGGTAGCCAAAACTTCCAGGTTGGGGTCTCTTTCGATGTACAAGAGGGGGGTGAGGTTAGTTTGCCAAAAGAAGAAACTTGTTAGTGCAAGTTTAGCAGAATTTCAATTCTGGACAGGGAATAAATGACATTATTTCATGAACCAAAAATGATCTAAAAGGTGCATGCTCCTGGACTTAAGGGTTTAACATGGAGGACTACAAGTAGGAGAAAGAATCAAGGGTTAAAGAGCAAGCAAAAATATGGTTGCTGTACAAACCATCCAGTTGGTCCAGAATGAAGATGAGGTTGATTCACTCAAATTTTTCAAAGAATATAAATAGGTTTTTGCACAAAGTGGAATAATAGGCTCCTACTGACCTCCCCTAATTTTGGTAGAAGTTTCAAAGAAATATTTAAATAGGTTGTAGTGTAAAATTGCTCTCTGGACCAGAGAGGAAAATTGAATGAAGAGCTCAAAATATGCAATGTATTAAATATATTATTGCACAAAAGTGATTTAGAGACATCACATGATATCTCCAAACTTTGGTTGGATTTTTAGAATAATATATCAAATGGTTGCAGTTCAAAAATGGCCATATAACCTTGAAAAACCATTTTCAAAAAAATAAAAATAAAGATCAAGCAACTTAATTATTTAATTAGTTACACTGATAGAAGGAAAGTTTTTCTTGAGAGGTTAAACAAGTCCAATAACATATTTGAAAAGTTTTCTCTTTGGGAAAAACTCATCATAACAGGGAAAGAAATGATTTAAAAATCAAAATGGAGCTCAGAAATCCAAAGTTTTAATTCCTTGAAAAAATTTAATTTATTAAAACAAGGCCAAATTTTTGGGGTGTCACAGAACTTGACTCACTTGGCTCCCTTTTCATGCACCTCATTAACAATGATCTTTATCAAGAGGACGTAGATGGGAGCCAGGCTAATGATGTAGAGGTAATTCCCCTTTCTTCCGGTTCAGACTCTATGCCAACACAAAAAACTCGTCAAGCAGTCCGGAAAGTAAGCTTTTCTCATCCTCTTGCTTACTTGGATCCAACATTTATTTTGAAGACGCAGAAGCATGAAGCCGCCAGACAATCTGGCACAGTGGCAAACAGGTTACTTCGGCCGGTTTACCTGATACCCCGGTTCGGAAGTGCCGGTCTGAGGTCTCTCCCACTTCTGGCAATTCTTATCCCAAGGTAGGTTATTTCAGACAACCTCTTAATCCGTCCGATTCAAATTATCAGGTGACACCTCCCTCATCTTCTAGCGAGTCAACAGCAACCCAACTCCCTCCTCTTAAAATTATAGTTGGGTAAGCATTCAAAACCTTTCTTCAAATGTGTTGCAAATCTTGAATAAGATGCTAAACCTCTTTTAATTTTGTTTGCAGAGCCAAAGCCAGACCCAACAAGAAAGCTCGGGTCAACAATCCGTTAGAAGACCAGGCGGTTTTTGAAGAAGAGCAAATAGGTGAACCAGACCAAACTCGTGAACCGGAGGGTCCTCATCCTGAAGCTACCTTTGATGAACCGCCCCTTCAAGACCAAAATATTGGTGAACAACCAGAAACTGATCCTGCTGTGCCTGACACTGAACCAGCAGCTCCAAACTGAGCTAGTCCGGTGAGAGGTACTGACACTCCGTCATCACCCACAAAAACCACTGAAGGCCAAGGAGATGATGTTATCATTACTGGGATGGGCCACAGCTCTCCTGGCCATCCCGTAATCTTGGCCCAACATAGTGCCAAAGAGGAGCGTGCTGCTAGGGAAAAGGGTAAATGGAGTACTGACTTATCAAGCTATGCCCATCTCAGTGCTGAAGAACTTCACTCCGGTTTCTTAAACCGTCTGCACTCAAACCGTGACTATGAAGCCGGTTTGGTGAACTTGATGAAGGAACGCTATGAGGTATTTTCATCTCCCTTTACTTCTTGATTCCAAAGTTGAAATGCTAGTCCAAGTAGCCCCCAAGGGCCGTTTTATGATGTTAATCTTAAACCGGGTCTTTATAACACTTTAATCCTCTCCGACTGACCCTCAAAATGCCATGTCCTTAGTGAAAACCAAAACCGATACTTTACCAATGTAATTATATAGCCTTCCTCAGTGTAGCCCCCAAAGGCCGGTTTAGCTTTGTGAGGTAATCCAGGTCTTTAATCCATGCATCCGTTTTGAACAAATATACATTAGCCCCCAAGTGTCAAGGATAATGCTTGCATTGTTCTGGAGACTTATAAAAGGTGTAGTGAATCAAAGTAAATAGGCATTAGCCCCCAAGTATAAAGTGCATAACTTGTTATACGCTTTGTACTTAGAAAATACATATCCTATTGTTGACATATCTTCACTGTTACAGGCCGAGCTAAGCAATAGAGATGGTCGAACCGCTGATTTGCAAGAGAACGTGAAGTCCCAACAAGCAGAAGCTACAAAAGCCAAAGAGGAGCTAACCAAAGCCCTGACAGCGATGGAAAAGCTGAAGGAGTCTTTTAACAAGGAACGTGCTAACTGGGAAACAGAGAAGGTCGGTTTAACCGAAAAAGCTGAGCATGCCGAAGCAGCCCTAAAGCCAGTTGTAGATGAACTAACTGGTTTGAAGCGGCAAATCAACGCTATGACATCCGCTGTATTTGGTAATTATCTCCTTATGATGTTTGTCCAATTTCATGAGACTTTGGTGTTCACCAGTTTGGCTGATATTAAATCATGACAGGCACTCGCATTGCTCATCTGGGTGCTGATATGCGGATGAAGCTTAAAGTGGCTTATACCTTAATAGAATAGCTTTACTCGGGATCCCAGCGTGCTATATGCACTGAAGCCTACAATAAACCGGCGCCATCACTGATAAAAGAAACTCTTGAGAAGCTAGCCATGCTACCAGCCCGGATTACCGAACTGAAGAAGGCAGACGCAAGGGCAGGAGCATTAACCGCGCTAATCCGGGCCAAGGCATGGATTCCAGACCTTGAAGCGGAGGACACTATAAAAGGATATCCAGGTGTGAAATAGGATGGTTCAAACTTCGACAATGATGATCTCCGAAGGTTGACAAAGGAGATGCGGCCAGTAGCCAGCAAGCTGGCAGAAGACACAGATTTATCTCATTTCCAGCCGGCTTACAACACTGAAGGGAAGAGACAGCCTGCCGAAATCCATGAAGTCAAAGAACTTGTGCCTCCAATCCATAAGCATACTTACGCTCCTGATATTAACCCCTCCAGCCTTATTCATGAAGAAGCCGTGTTCCAAGCTTTAACCAGAATCGATTGGTCGATGGTTGATTTCCAGCGTCTGGGGAGGGATGAAGAAGAAGTGATTGCAGCAAATGACCCTCAACCGTCAAACCGTCCAGATGAAGCATCTTAAACCGGCAGCCAGTTTACCATCTATTGTGTGCCAATGCTTAAAAACAATTTCTCAATTGGAGCCGTTTTGAAGCTTCTTGTAATAGGATAGCAAAAACTCCTTTATCTGTCATGCCATCGAGCATGTGCTGTGGTGCTTTGATATTGTGAAAACTTGCTCCATTTTTCGGGATCTCGTTGGTTGTCCAACTGCTTGTATGATAAAGGTGTAAACACCAATCCGAAGCATTGATAACTCCGTCCTTAATTTGCCGGATTATGATGATAAACTGTATCGGGATGTAATAAACACCGGGCTTTCCTTATAACACTCGCGACTTGTTAGTCAAAACCAGACCGGGTTAACAAACACCGGATTATACCTGATCATGTACTGACAACTTTTAGTTGAAAGCCAAGCCGGGTCAAGGACACCGGTTTACCAGAAGATATTATAAACCTCAACAAAGGCGAAAAACTTAGCAAATAGAACTGAAAAAGCACGTGCGAGCCTTTTACGAGCTGCCAGGCTCCAAATCGAGGCTTTTCATGGGCTGCTAAGCCGCTGAGTTAAACCATTTAACAAAGCCTTTTAAGATGGACCTCCAATTAACCAATTGTCGTTTTAACTTTGACAAGTTCAGTGTCTATATAAGATTGACTTGTCAAACGTTCGGCGGGTCATACCAGGATTACCTGGACAGGAGTGGCTTACTTAATGAAGGCAGGTTAACCCAGGGTTTTAGGTGAATACACCAGGCTTCCAAGCCGTGGCTTGATAGCCAATTACAAGGGTCCTTTCAAACTCTTTGTTGCTTTGCAAAAAGAGCCCCCAAGTAACTTTTTGAGTTGTGCTCAGTGGGTGCCCATGTTTGAGCTTATACTTGTTGCAACACTCTCTTTAGCCCCGAAGTAAATTCATGTTGGCCTTATGCCAATCAAGAGGTGTCGACATGGTTCAGATATGACTAAGCCCCCTAGTGATATCCCTTTGTGGTTTCAAACCGATCAAGAGGTGTAGCTACGGTTCAGATATGACCAAGCCCCCTAGTGATTTTCTTTTGTATCTGTGCGGCTGCAGAGACCGGTTTAACAAAACTCCGCTTTGTTAGTAAAAACTTTTGGAAGCACACACATGATGTAAAAAGAACAGAGACCCCGCTTTATGTGAGGCTCCGATTTATTATATAATATATACATTGTCATAAATATGTACATATGAAGAGCCTATGGCTCAAGTATAGTAAGGCCGAAGAAGAGCTATATTCCACGGCCGCTTGGTCTCCCCCTCCGATTTACGTGAGTCTTTATGCTCTCAAACATCTATGAGGTAGTACAACCCGTTGTGCAGATTCTTGCTGACCACAAAGGGTCCTTCCCAAGGTGGGGATAACTTCTGCATATCAGTTTGATCCTGGATGAGCCGGAGCACCAAATCGCCCTCCTGAAAGGTTCTGGTCTTAACCCGGCGGCTGTGATAACGTCGGAGATCTTGTTGATAAATCGCCGAACGTGCTGCTGCAAGATCATGCTCCTCATCTAGCAAGTCCAGGGAATCATGACGTGCTGTCTCATTATCAGCTTCAACATAAGCTGCCACACGGGGCGAGTCATGACAGATGTCACTAGGGAGAACCGCCTCCGCTCCATAAACCATGAAGAAGGGTGTGTAACCCGTAGATCTGTTAGGTGTGGTGTTGATGCTCCATAACACAGAAGGTAATTCCTCCACCCAACAACCCGGTGTCCGCTTCAAAGGAACCATAAGCCGGGGTTTAATACCTCTCAAAATTTCTTGATTTGCCCTCTCCGCTTGACCATTAGATTGGGGGTGAGCCACCGATGCTATATCAAGCCGGATGTGCTCACGTTGGCAAAATTCTTCCATCTCTCCCTTTGACAGATTAGTACCATTATCAGTTATAATACTCTATGGAAAGCCAAACTGGAATATCACCTTTTTGATGAATTGAACCGCCGTGGCCGCATCACACTTACTGACTGGCTTTGCTTCCACCCATTTGGTGAATTTGTCAACTGCCACTAATAAGTGGGTCTTTTTGTCCTTGGCACGCTTAAAGGGTCCAATCATATCAAGCCCCCAAGTCGCAAATGGCCACGTTATTGGAATCATCCTCAACTCCTGAGCCGAAATATGAGCACGGCGTTTGAATTTTTGACAACCGTCACATCTTTTGACTAAGTCCTCCGCATCAGGTGAGCTGTTAACCAATAAAAACCATGGCAAAAAGCTTTAACAACCAAAGATTTTGAACCAGCGTGGTGACCACAATCCCCTTCATGGATTTCTCGCAAAATCTCACAACCCTCTTGAGGAGAGACACAACGCTGAATTGCCCCTGAAACGTTGTAATGTTGTAACTCTCCATTGAGTATGGTCATTGACTTGGAATGCCGGATTATCTGTCGGGCCAAGGTTTCATCCTCCAGTAATTTGCTCCGGTTCTTGTAAGCCAGGTATGCAATTGTCCAATCCGGTATGACATGCAAAGCTGCCACCAATTGAACCTCCGGATCAGGAATAGCCAACTCCTCTTCTGTTGGTACCTTGACCGACGGATTATGCGGCACGTCAAGAAAGACATTTGGTGGGACCGGTTTACGCTGAGAACCAAGGCGGCTTAAAGCGTTTGCCACTTCGTTCTTTCGCCGGTCTATATGGTCCACCTGATAACCCTTGAAGTGACCAGCCACTGTGTCCACCTCTCATTGATATGCAGCCATGAGTGGGTCTTTAGAATCCCAAGTGCCAGACACCTGTTGAGCCACCAGATCTGAATCCCCAAAGCACTTAACCCGGCTTAAGTTCATCTCCTTAGCCATCCGAAGACCATGGAGTAAGGCCTCATACTCATCTGCATTGTTAGTACAGGGGAACATTAAACGGAGGACATAACAATGTTGGGGAACGTAGTAATTTCAAAAATTTCCTACGCACACGCAAGATCATGGTGATGCATAGCAACGAGAGGGGAGAGTGTTGTCTACGTACCCTCGTAGACCGGAAGCGGAAGCGTTAGCACAACGCGGTTGATGTAGTCATACGTCTTCACGGCCCGACCGATCAAGCACCGAAACTATGGCACCTCCGAGTTCTAGCACACGTTCAGCTCGATGACGAACCCCGGACTCCGATCCAGCGAAGTGTCATGGAAGAGTTCCATCAGCACGATGGCGTGGTGACGATCTTGATGTTCTACTGTCGCAGGGCTTCGCCTAAGCACCGCTACAATATTATCGAGGATTATGGTGGAGGGGGGCACCGCACACGGCTAAGAGATCAAGAGATCAATTGTTGTGTCTTTGGGGTGCCCCCTGCCCCCGTATATAAAGGAGTGGAGGAGGGGGAGGGCCGGCCCTCTCTATGGCGCGCCCTAGGGGAGTCCTACTCCCACCGGAACCTTTCCGATGTCCGAATATAGTCGTCCAATATATCGATCTTTATGTCTCGACCATTTCGAGACTCCTCATCATGTCCCCGATCTCATCCGGGACTTCGAACTCCTTCGGTACATCAAAACACATAAACTCATAATACAACCGTCATCGAACTTTAAGCGTGCGGACCCTACGGGTTCGAGAACTATGTAGACATGACCGAGACACGTCTTCGGTCAATAACCAATAGCGGAACCTGGATGCTCTTATTGGCTCCTACATATTCTACGAAGATCTTTATCGGTCAAACCGCATAACAACATACGTTGTTCCCTTTGTCATCGGTATGTTACTTGTCCGAGATTCGATCGTCGGTATCTCAATACCTAGTTCAATCTCGTCACCAGCAAGTCTCTTTACTTGTTCCGTAATACATCACCCCACAACTAACTCATTAGTTGCAATGCTTGCAAGGCTTATAGTGATGTGCATTACCGAGTGGGCCCAGAGATACCTCTCCGACAATCGGAGTGACAAATCCTAATCTCAAAATACGCTAACCCAACAAGTACCTTTGGAGACACCTGTAGAGCAGCTTTATAATCACCCAGTTACGTTGTGACGTTTGGTAGCACACAAAGTGTTCCTCCGGTAAACGGGAGTTGCATAATCTCATAGTCATAGGAACATGTATAAGTCATGAAGAAAGCAATAGCAATAAACTAAACGATCAAGTGCTATGCTAACGGAATGGGTCAAGTCAATCACATCATTCTCCTAATGATCTGATCTCGTTAATCAAATGACAACTCTTTGTCTATGGCTAGGAAACATAACCATCTTTGATCAACGAGCTAGTTAAGTAGAGGCATACTAGTGACACTCTGTTTGTCTATGTATTCACACATGTATCGTGTTTCCGGTTAATACAATTCTAGCATGAATAATAAACATTTATCATGATATAAGGAAATAAATAATAACTTCATTATTGCCTCTAGGGCATATTTCCTTCAAAAAACATTGTCACCTTGTGGGGAAGTTAGTATGACTCCAGCACCTGAGCCCTCCAACTGTCTGGATCCATCAAAATGAATAGTCCAATACGTGTTATCTGGCTTTTCCTCTGGTGCCTACAACCCTGTCCAATCATTGATGAAGTCCACAAGTGCTTGGGATTTAATGGCTGTGCGAGGTGTGTATTTGAGCCCGTGAGGTCCTTGCTCAATAGCCCACTTAGCAATCTGGCCAGTTACTTCTCTATTTTGAATGATATCTCCCAGAGGGGCTGAACTGACCACTGTGATAGGATGACCCTGAAAATAATGTTTGAGCTTTCGGCTTGCCATAAACAATCCATACACCAGCTTCTGCCAATGTGGATACCTCTGCTTTGATTCAATGAGTACCTCACTGATATAATAAACCGGTCGTTGAACCGGATACTCCTTTCCAACTTCCTTGCACTCCACCACAATAGCCACGCTAATAGCTCGGGCATTAGCTGCCACATACAGCAGTAATGGCTCCTTATCGATCGGGGCTGCGAGCACAGGCGGTTCAACTAACTGCCTTTTCAGATCCTCAAACGCTTTATCAGCAGCCTCGCTCCAGACAAAATCATATGTTTTCTTTAGCATCTGATATAAAGGAATAGCCTTCTCCCCAAGGCGACTGATAAACCGGCTCAAAGCCGCAATCCGGCTGGCCAAACGTTGAACGTCATTGATACACGCCGGCTTAGCCAAAGATGTAATTGCTGAGATTTTTTCTAGATTAGCCTCAATGCCTCTGTTTGACACCGGAAAACCCAAGAGTTTGCCTGCCGGTACACCAAAGACACACTTTTCCGGATTGAGCATCATCTTGTAAACCCGGAGGTTGTCAAAGGTTTCTCTCAAATCATCTATCAATGTTTCCTCCTTCCTGGACTTTATCACAATATCATCCACATATGCATGAATATTGCGCCCAATCTGCTTATGAAGACAATTCTGAACACAGCGCTGATAAGTCGCCTGGGCACTCTTGAGCCCAAAGGGCATGGAGACATAGCAGAAGGCTCCAAAGGGAGTTATGAAAGATGTCTTCTCCTGGTCCTTAACTGCCATTTTGATCTGATGATAACCAGAATAAGCGTCCAGAAAACACAAACGGTCACAACCTATCGTAGCATCAATGATCTGATCAATACGAGGGAGGGCAAAGGGGTCTGTAGGGCAAGCCTTCTTCAAGTCTGTGTAATCCACACACATATGCCAAGTGTCGTTTTTCTTAAGAACCAGCACCAGATTAGCTAACCACTCCGGGTGAAAGACCTCCACGATAAACCCTGCGGCCAACAACTGAGCTACCTCTTCACCAATAGCCTTGCGCCTTTCTTCATTGAAGCGGCGGAGAAACTGCCGGACCGGTTTAACTTAGGATCAATGTTAAGTGTGTGCTCATCGAGTTCCCTTGATACACCTGGCATGTCAGAAGGTTTCCATGCAAAGATGTCTCGGTTCTCACGGATGAACTCGATGAGCGCGCTTTCCTATTTGGGATCCAGGTTAGCGCTGATGCTGAACTGCTTGGATGAATTGCCAGGAACAAAATCAACCATCTTAGTATCTGTGGCCGATTTAAATTTCAACACCGGATCGTGTTCCGTAGTTGGCTTTTTCAAAGAAGTCATATCTGCCGGATCAACTTGGTCCTTATAAAAATTCAGCTCCTCTGTGGCACAAACCGACTCAGCATAAGCCGCATCACCTTCCTCACATTCCAAAGCGATCTTCCTGCTCCCGTGTACTGTAATGGTCCCCTTATGACCTGGCATCTTAAGCTGCAGATACACATAACACGGCCTCGCCATGAACTTAGCGTAAGCCGGCCACCCAAACAAAGCGTGATACGGACTTTTGATTTTCACCACCTCGAAAGTCAATGTTTCTGATCTGGAATCATGATCATCTCCAAAAGCCACCTCTAAAGCTATCTTGCCCACTGGATATCCAGACTTACCAGGCACCACACCATGAAAAATGGTGTTTGACGGCTTAAGATTCTTATCTGTCAACCCCATACGACGAAAGGTATCATAATATAGAATGTTGATACTACTTCCCCCATCCATGAGTACCTCAGCAACTTAAGGGGCCACCACTAAGGCCAGATGACCCGGATTGTCAACCCAAGGCGGGTGATCCTCTCTACTCCATAAAATGGGTTGCTTAGACCAGCGCAAATACCGAGGCACCGCCGGTTCAACAGAGTTTACTGCCCTCTTGTGAAGCTTCTGATCACGCTTACACAAGCTAGTGGTGAAGACATGATATTGCCCACTATTTAACTGCTTGGGATTGCTCTGATAACCCGACTGCTGCTGCTGTTGGTTCCCCTGATGGTTGTAACCTCCCTAGTTGCCTTGGAGCCCTTGATTGATGTGTCTGGTTTGATTGCCCTGAAATCTTGCACCGGAACTGCCACCTCCGTAACCCGGCCCGTGGAAACCACCTCCTGAACCGTCGGGCGGGCCATTATCATACTGAAACATATTGGAGTTCTTGAAATCCCGCATGATGTAACAATCCTTCCAAAGATGTGATGATGGCTTCTCCTTTGATCCATGCTTTGGACAGGGTTGATTTAACATGCGCTCCAAATTGGGGCCCGAACCTCCGCCCCTCTGGGGCTGCTTACCCTTACGACGCTGACCATTCTCCTGAGCATTGGTGTTAGCCACAAAGTCCAGACTATTGTCGGCCTTGCGTTTACCATTGTTCCCATGGCCTGCCGGATTATGCTGCTAACCCTTGGTGTTGCCGTTCTTTTTCCCTTTCCCCGTTTGTCCTCCTCTGAGTCAGGGTCTTTGGTATTATCTGAATCGGCGTACTTAACCAAAGCGGTCATAAGCATTGACATATCATTGCAGTGGCGTTTGAACCATCCTAACTTCTGTTTGAGCGGCAGAAAACGGCAATTGCCCTCTGATACGTCTCCAACGTATCTATAATTTTTGATTGCTCCTTGCTATATTATCTACTGTTTTGGGCAATATTGGGCTTTATTATCCACTTTTATATTATTTTTGGGACTAACCTATTAACCGGAGGCCCAGCCCAGATTTACTGTTTTATGCCTATTTCAGTGTTTCGAAGAAAAGGAATATCAAACGGAGTCGAAATGGAACGAAATCAACTGGAGAAGTTATTTTTGGAAGGAAACCTACCAGATAGACTTGGACCCTACGTTAGAAGATGAAGGAGGTGCTCATGAGGGTAGGGGGCGCCCACCCCCCTGGGGCGCGCCCCCTGCCTCGTGGCCCCCTTCAGTCCACCGACGTACTCCTTTCACCCATATATACCCACGTATCCTAAAACTTCCAGAACGGAGATTAGATCGGGAGTTCCACCGCCAGAAGCCTCCGTAGCCACCGAAAACCAATCTAGACCCGTTCCGGCACCCTGCCGGAGGTGGCAATCCTTCTTCGGTGGCCATCTTCATCATCCCGGTGCTCTCCATGACGAGGAGGGAGTAGTTATCCCTCGGGGCTGAGGGTATGTACCAGTAGCTATGTGTTTGATCTCTCTCTCTCTCTCGTGTCTTGATTTGGCATGATCTTGATGTATCGCGAGCTTTGCTATTATAGGTGGATCTTATGTTTCTCCTCCCCCTCTTGTCTCTTGTAATGAATTGTGTTTCCCCTTTGAAGTAATCTTATCGGATTGAGTCTTTAAAGATTTGAGAACACTTGATGTATGTCTTGCCGTGGATATCTGTGGTGACACTGGGATATCACGTGATTCACTTGATGTATGTTTTGGTGATCAACTTGCGGGTTCCGCCCATGAACCTATGCATAGGGGTTGGCACACGTTCTCGTCGTGATTCTCCGGTAGAACTTTGGGGCACTCTTTGAGGTCCTTTGTGTTGATTGAATAGATGAATCTGAGATTGTGTGACGCATATCGTATAATCATACCCACGGATACTTGAGGTGACATTGGAGTATCTAGGTGACATTAGGGTTTTGGTTGATTTGTGTCTTAAGGTGTTATTTTAGTATGAACTCTACGGCTGTTTGTGACACTTATAGGAATAGCCTAACGGATTGATTGGAAAGAATAACTTTGAGGTGGTTTTGTAACCTACCATAATCTCTTCGTTCGTTCTCCGCTATTAGTGACTTTGGAGTGAATCTTTGTTGCATGTTGAGGGATAGTTATGTGATCCAATTATGTTAGTATTGTTGAGGGAACTTGCACTAGTGAAAGTATGAACCCTAGGCCTTATTTCCTATCATTGCAATACCGTTTACACTCACTTTTATCACTTGCTACCTTACTGTTTTTATATTTTCAGATTACAAAAACTATTATCTACCATCCATATTGCACTTGTATCACCATCTCTTCGCCGAACTAGTGCACCTATACAATTTACCATTGTATTGGGTGTGTTGGGGACACAAGAGACTCTTTGTTATTTGGTTGCAGGGTTGCTTGAGAGACACCATCTTCATCCTACGCCTCCTACGGATTGATAAACCTTAGGTCATCCACTTGAGGGAAATTTGCTACTTTCCTACAAACCTCTGCACTTGGAGGCCCAACAACGTCTACAAGAAGAAGGTTGTGTAGTAGACATCACCCTCCAACGTTAGCACTGCCGTATCTGCATTGATACGATCCAATAAATGCAGAATAGCTGAGACCCGCTTTACCCAATGGGTTGTGGACTCCCCATCCTCTTGGACACAAGCGGCCAGATCCACAATTGACATGGGCTGCTTACAAGTATCTTTGAAGTTCTGGATAAACCGGTGCTTCACTTCGGCCCATGATCCAACAGAATTAGTTGGTAAGCTCTTCAACCAAGTATGAGTTGTTCCTTCCAACATCATGGTAAAGTATTTAGCACATACTACTTCATCCACATCTAACATCTCCATTGCCATCTCGTAGCTTTCAACCCATGCCTCTGGTTGCAGATCGGCGGTGTAATTGGGTACCTTACGAGGTCCTTTGAAGTCCTTGGGCAGTCTCACATTACGCAAAGCGGGGGTGAGACACGACACCCCTAAGGAACTGAATACCACACCTGGCTCTACTGAAGCGGTGGGGTGAACCGGAGTATGTTGACGGGCTCCGTGCAGAGCTGCTAACTCGGCCTCTCGACGTGCGCGACCATGATCCACCACATCCTGCGCATTAGCACCTCCCCCTGCCGGGTTGTGCCCTCGCAGCGAATTACGGTGACGTGCACTGCTTGACATGGTCGGTTCATCCTCAACGTGCCTGCTGTAGCTCCGGCTTGGACGGGGAGTGGAATGAATCCTCTCACGACTGTGCGAATATGCCTGCTGCTGATTTAGAGCTGTTTGAAGGAGATCTCTGGCCCGTCGTGCCTCAATCGCAACTGGTGATTTGCTGTCGGTTGGGAGGGCTGCCAATCGTGAAGCGGCAGCCACAATGTTGTTCAGCGGGTTGGAGTAATGCCCGGGAGGTGTTGGAACATACTGTGGCACAATGTTGTTCTGACGAGGCGGGTCCGTCGTGCGCGGCTGAATCGGCGTTCCTGTCCCTGGCGCCTCCGTCCGGTTTACTATTGGCTGGTTACTCATTCCTGCTCCTGGCGTATTGAAGAGATTTCTTGGCTCATAACTCGACGGGAGATGCGATCGATATCTTCTTCTCATGACTTCTTCTGAAGCGTTCTGATCCAGCCTAATCCGGTAGGCCTGAGCTTCCAACTCGGCCCGTTCCGTAGCCATCCTAGCATTCTCTGCCGCTAGATCCTCTTTAGCCTGGGTTATCTGATCCTTTACCTTTGCAATCTCCGCGTTGTGCTGATTCCAGGCTGCTGCGTCCACCTCCGCGGCTATCAATGTTGCCAAAGCGTTGAACAAGTCAGACAGAACTTGAGCTGGATGTGGCACAGAGCCCCCTACCCCTGTCGGTGTGGATGTTGCTGAACCGGAGAGCATCACCATGGCGGTTGATGAGTGGGGTGCTGATTGTGTACCGGCCATGAAGATAGCTCCCCGATTGGGCAGATCAGGGGAGTCCGGAATACTGTTGCCCTCGGAATCTCCACCAATCCGGCCATCCTGCAACTGATAGAGCGACTCGGTCTCTCCAGAAGACTCATTGTCGGAGTAGACAACGGTTTCTCCATCGGATGCTGGTCCGTCCTCATATCCTGCTCCATGGATGACGCCTGCGAAAACATGCTTCGCCACGGGCTGAACCGGGAAGGACTTGCACGCTGAGCCGTCTCGATGATGTCGGTGCAGGTGTCCGGCTCAGGGCCCGGTTCACCAATCTTGCCGATGAAGACGTGAATTCCACCAAAGGGGACCCGGTATCCGTATTCAATCGAATCGGCCTCGGGGCCCCATCCTGCGTTGTCGATGTAGAGCTTGCCGCGACAACTCTTCGTCATTCGGCCCACAGCGTATCCCTTGAGTCCATCAAAGCTACCCTTTAAGAACTCGAAACCATCGTGCGATAGCCCCATGGTGGGCGCCAACTGTCGTGGGTTTGTCACGGCAGATCTCCTTGTGAAAGGACTTAGTCGTGGAGCCATCACAACGGGTTAGCTTAAAGGGGTTAAACCGGACAAGGGGACACGGGGAGTTTATACTAGTTCGGCCCCTTCGATGAAGGTAAAAGCCTACGTCTAGTTGTGATTGATATTGCTAGGGTTTCGATGACCAGGGAGCGAATCCGCTTTGACTGGCCCTCGAGTTGTTGTTTCTTGTCCCTAAACCGCTGCCGGGCCGTCCCTTTATATACATAGGTTGACGCCCGCCGGTTTACAGAGTCCCAAAGCCGAATCATAAACGTGTCCGGTTCGGCCTCTATACTTCCTATCTTACAACGCAAGTGACATAATAAGGTCGGTTTACATCTAAAGGCCTTAACTCGCCTTTGGGCCTTGGGCCTTCATAAAGCGCCATCATTCTTACGTCTTCATGGGCTTCTAATCTTCATAAAGTTAATCTAGTTACTCCTGGCCGGTTTACGCCCAGTAGTAATATCCCCAATAGTTACAAAGAAAGGAATCTACGTATTTAGTCGCCAAGCTTGCCTTCCACGCCAAGGAGAGTCCCATCCGGACACGGGTGTAGTCTTCGGTCTTCGCATCTTCATAGCCCATCAGTCCGGCCCATGGCTAACAGGCCGGAAGCCCGAGGACCCCCCAGGACTCCCTCAAACGTATCCGGCTCGGTGGCCTTTCTTACATGACTTACAATACAAGTTTACATACACGGCGGTTTATATCCATGTGCCTTAAGCCGCCTTCGGGTCTAAGCCCTCTACCAAGCCTATCTATGAACCGCCATATGATCTTGGGCTTCATTGTGATGAATCGTCATAGGGATGACCCGGCCCCTCCTGGGTGGGTTATACCTAATAGTTATATCCCCAACAACCGATAAAGATCTTCGTAGAATATGTAGGAGCCAATATGGGCATCCAGGTCCTGCTATTGGTTATTGAGCAGAGAGGTGTCCCGGTCATGTCTACATAGTTCTCGAACCCGTAGGGTCTGCACGCTTAACGTTCGATGATGATATAGTATTATATGAGTTATGTGATTTGGTGATCGAATGTTGTTCGGAGTTCCGGATGAGATCACGGACATGACGAGGAGTCTCGAAATGGTTGAGAGGTAAAGATTGGTACATAGTATGAGGGTATCCGGACACCAGAAGTGTTTAGGGGGGTACCGGGTACTTACTAGGTCACCGGAAGGGGTTCCGGGCACCCCCGCAAAAGATATGTGCCTTATGGGCCAAGACGGGAAATGCACCAGCCACAAGGGGCTGGTGCGCCCCCCATATGAGACGGCCTAGGAGGAGAAGGAATGAGGGGAAGGGAAAGGAAAGAGTGGAATAGGATTCCCCCTTCCTTCCGTCCCCCCTCTTTCCTTCCCCTTGCGACAAACATGGCAGGGGGGCGCGGCCAAGGGCAGGAGCACAATTAGGATACAGACCTACTTCGGGCGCCCCTTGGCTTCTCCCCTCTCCCTCCCACCTATATATATGAGGAGCGGGGGCGCCTAGCACACCCCAGACAATTGCCTAGCCGTGTGCGGCGTCCCCCTCCACTGTTTACACCCCCGGTCATAGTTTCGTAGTGTTTAGGCGAAGCCCTGCGGAGATCACTTCACCATCATCGTCACCACGCCGTCGTGTTTACGGAACTCATCTACTACCTTGACGCCTTGCTGGATCAAGAAGGCGAGGGACGTCACCGAGCTGAATGTGTGCAGAATACGGAGATGCCATGCGTTCAGTACTTGATCGGTTGAAGCGCAAAGAAGTTCGACTACATCGATTGCGTTGTGAAAGGCTTCCTCTTACGGTCTACAAGGGTACATAGACACACTCTTCCCCTCATTGCTATGCATCTTCATGGATAGATCATTGCGTGTGCGTGAACTTTTTTTGTTTCCCATACAACGTTTTCCAACACTTTCATACTAGGGCAATAGTACAATTGCTTTAAGCGTTTATATGTGGCCTAAATCCTAGAGTGTCCCTGCGGCAGTGTCATGTAGGGAGGCAATTGATTTTAGTCTAAAGAGTTATCCCCAACGTACATACACCCTTTGTATGCGGTCAACCCTTTCTTTAAAGCATACCCTTTTGCATTCGGAGACTGAATGATCAATTCTTGTAACGGTTGTGTGGCCTCTACGTCCGTGACATATGAACTTGGTACCTCCTGAACTCACTCAGGCTGCACAAAGGAAATGGCATGGAGCTCCGGTAAATTTTCCCACTCGAGATAACGAGCGTACAACTCCATCTTCAACTCCGCGTTTGTAAATGATCTAAAATTGTAGACCCACTAGTTTTGGCATTGCCTTGCATCGTAAATCAATTGCCAAGTTCTAATCTTACGAACTACACAAGCTTTTGTAGTCTATAGAGTCTGGAAAGGCCCTTGCTATAGATATTGCCTACATTTGTCCACAATTATGATCACAACTAAGAATTCTTATTAATAGATGGAAAGTTTGTTGTTTTGTATCCCTAATGCTTTGCGCACATGAGCTATAGGATGTCCCCATTGCATGAGTACCGCACCGGCTCTAGTGTCGCAATCATATGTTTCGACAGTAAATGGTGCACTTTTTTCGAAAAGGGGGGTATGCCTCAGCCTCTGCATCTGAATGATGCATACGGCCAATATTATTAACAAGCAAAATATCCAACATAAGTCACCAAGTCTCGAACAAAGAAAGAAAGAAAAAGGCTCTAAAAGAGCTAAAATAAAATAGGCAAAGCCACAACCGGCTGGCATAAGAAGACAAGAGCACTACATGCCTATCCTATTACATGACTGCCATCCAAACCGGTTGAAAATATCACGTGCTACCGTCTCCCATCGGGTAGACCCAGTAACCAAACGCTCCCTAGCCTCCGTTGGAGTGAGTAACGACCACATACGGATCAATGCAGTGGCTCTGAAGATAACCTGCAAAAAGTTGATATTTGTTGTTATGTTAAAAACCAAATCATTTCTGCAATTCCAGATTGCCCATAATAAAGCACACACTCCTACACGAATGTTTCTCGCTATATCATAATTTATCCCATCAATCCACGTCCCAAATAACGTATTGATAGAATTCGGTGGAGTAATGTTAAAAGCTATATGGACCGACTGCCACATAATTTTTGCCATAGGACAATCCAGAAAAAGATGTTTGATTGATTCGTTTTGGTCGCAGAAACTACATCTGGTAGATCCTGTCCAATTATATTTTTCCAAATTATCCTTGGTTAAAATAACTTGTTTATGCACGAACCACATAAACACTTTGATTTTTAAAGGAATTTTAACTTTCCAAACATGTTTCGATCTAGGAAGCACACTAGAGTTGATAACATCCAGATAACATCCAGATACATTTCAGTAAATGGTGCACTAAGTCATGGTAAAGCCAATACTACTGTCAATTGTGTTAGAAAGGAGAGGGGGATTTGGTGGAATAGTTTGATGTATTGCTTGAGCCTCGTGAGCATATATATAGGAGTACATGATCTACTTGGAGTACAAGGCAAGCCAGAATATTTCCTAGTCTAACCTATGTTTCCTAATACAATCACGTTACTCAACATCCCCCGCAGTCACAACGGTAGCGACGCAGACGGTGAGACTGGAGAAGAATCTGAAGGCAAGCCGAC
>NC_057794.1:366888958-366910898 GCF_018294505.1 Triticum aestivum
CGAGGTTGCTCAAGCAGGCGGTAGCCCTTTGTGCCGTTTGTCGAGGTAGCCAAGAGCCGAGGGTGGTGTAGCCGTGGTCGAGGTAGCCATGCGAAGAATGTCGTGGTCGATGTCGAGTCAGGGAGCTGGTGTCAAGGATGTCGCCATGGAGCCGCGGGCGCAAGAGGGCGCCGAGTTAGCATGGGCGCAGTGGTGGAAGTAGTGGTGCGTCGGGAAGAAGACGTTGTTGACGACGCGTCGCAGCGGGTTTGCCAAGCCCGGGGACACATCGTAGACGAAGGCACGCACCGATGTTGCCAGCATCGGGCATGCGTAGACGGACGAAGATGAAGTTGATGAAGCGCCACACCAGACTTGCCAGGCCTGGGGAAACGTCGTGGACGAAGGTACGCATCGGTGTTGCCAGCACCGGGCATGCATAGACGAGGACCTGCACAAGTTGTACGCCATGTCGAAGGAGTCGGAGAGGCTAGAAAAGAAGGACTCGACGACGGTTGTGGCGTCAATCAGCGTGGAGCCGATGTCGCATGCGGTTGTCGGAGTAGACGAAGTGGTCGGGGTAGATGACGGCGACGCTGGCGACGGGCCGATGCTGGACGAAGATGAAGGAGGTGGACGGGCGGCGGTGGCGGCTACGTGGGTAGCGGCGGCGGCCAAAGAAGAGCGGCGGCGGCGGCCCGACGGCGGCTAGGTTAGGAGCGCGGCGGCGGTGCTCGAAGTAGGCGAAGAACCCGACAGCATGATGAAGACCGGCGCGGACGGTGGTGTTCCCGCGCCAAGGGAGGTGGCGCGATGCATACCACGGGAAGTTAACGCGCGTGGACGACGAAGTGGACCATGGGCCGCCGCGCTACGGCCCAAAGGGGCTACACAGCGGTGGCGGGCAGGTCGAGGTGATGACGGGAAGACCTCGGGGCGGCGGCAGGGACCACAGGCTGCGGCGCGACAGCCCGAAGGGGCGACGCGACGAAGGAGCGTGGGTCGGTGCAACCGCGGGGACGGCCTCTGGACGACGGCATGGACCGCGTGCCACGCTCGCTATGGCTCGACGGGGCGACGCGGTGGCGGCGCAAGGGTCGATGCTTCCACGGGGACGACCTAGAGAGGATGGCCTCTAGGCGGCGGTGGACCGCGGGCCGCGGTAGTACGGCCCGAAGGGACGACGCAGCGGTGACGCGGGTCGGTGCAGCTGGGAGAAGAACCACGGGGCGGCGGCGCTGCGGCCCGACGGGGCGACGCAGCGGCAGCCTATTACTCGATCGGTAGAGGGGCGCTGAACTCGGGACGGTCTTCATGGGACCTGCGGAGGCGCGCGCAACCGACGGGCCAGGTCGGTCGCCCGGCGTAGATGAGACGGATCGCGACGGCGGGCGGGTGATCAATCCGATCGTGCGCGAGGTCGGGGACGCCACTCGATGGAGGCGCGGTGGCTGCGGAGTCCAAGATGAAGCCGGCGGCGGCGGGCGGCAGGGCGGCTATGATTGGCCGCCACATGGCGCGAGGCCGCCGGGTCGGTGTGATGCAGGTGTCCCGGTCGGAGCAGGGCAGTGACGGCCGGCATAGATCGACGGGCGGGCCGTCGCGCGAACGGCGGTGGTGAAGGGCCGCCGCATGACGCGAGGCCGCCGGGTCGGGCCGACCGGCGGGCCGACGCAAGGACGCCGCGCGAGGCTGCTGGATCGGGGCGACCGGCGGGCCGACGCGAGGACGCCTTGCGAGGCCGTCGGGTCGGTGAAGAAGCCGGCCGATCGCGCCGGTGTTGGAGTAGAGGCGCACGGGATCGACAGTGGCGATGGACGACGCAAACCGGATCACATAGACCGGGAAATCAGGAAAGAGACGCCAATCAAAGCGACCGGCGAGAGAGAAAAAATCCGGATCAAAGGATCGAGAAAAAAGACTCTCTAGGGCAGCTGGCCAACACGGCCGGCGGATGAACCCTAGGTACGGGCGGCGCGACCCCCGACGGCGGCTATGGAGACCGACCGCCCCGGGGGTGGCGCGCGGGTGCGGAAGCGGCGGCGGCTAGGGTTTAGGATCGACTTGCGATAGATACCATGTTAGAAGGGAAAGAGGGATTTGGTAGAATAGTTTGATGTATTCCTTGAGCCTCGTGGGCATATATATAGGAGTATATGATCTACTTAGAGTACAAGGCAAGCCAGAATATTTCCTAGTTTAACCTATGTTTCCTAATATAATCACGTTACTCAACAAATTGCATAGCTTCTTTCATAGAAAGAAATGCATGAGTAGCTTGCTCATGCCGCTCAAGTCCTTTCTTAGTTAACAATTGGGCGAGCGGTTTAGAAATGAGGCCATAGTGATTGACGAATTTTTTGTAATAACTAGTCAAAACCAGGAACCCGTGAAGTTCAGTAGACGTTTTGGGTATAGGCCATTGCTCCATCACCAATGTCTTGTCAGGATTAGGGCATGTACAATGATGCTATCTTAAAAGTGCCACATAGGATAGATGATGGGGTGAAGGAGAGAGAAGTCATAAGAAAAGTCTTGTCTTCTCTTATTTAAGAGAAGACAAGAGATGATCTCTTAGCATAATATGTCTCACCATATTTTTAGGAATTACTAGTTATTAAAGATAAGACTAAGAAATGACCCATTGTACACGTTGTTTTTTGCCATCTCTAAATTACATGCAAGATTTAAGATAAGACTATCTTATCAACCATTGTACATGCCCTTAGTTGCAACACCTTCATTTGAAATATACACCACTTCCCAAAAGAACACTTGGAAAGCTTTGCCACAAACTATGTCTGTTTGAGTTTTGTAAGCAGTGCGCACGTGATGCATGCGTCCTTCCAAGTTAGCATTATAGATCAGAATAGCATTCAAGAACAATCACAAATTTCCTAAGAAAAGAAGCGAAGGCTACATTCATAACACATTGAAAGGTGGCAGATAAGTTTGCCACCCCAGACGATATTGAAAGTCACAGATTGATCTCAGATTCGTGTGTGCAACTGAAGCAACCTGGGCTTTGATTATTAATTGTGGTGTTTCGGTCGAAAAAATTGAAAGTCACAGATAATTTGAGAAATTTGGGATGATGAATAGACAAACGGAAAGAGATTTCTTAGAGAGAAAGTATGTGAGAATGTTTACAAATTTCATAAGCAACATACCCTTCACAGCTAACGGCTACACCATATATTCTAGTTCCCTTGCCTACTTATAAGTGGGCCACAACACCACTGTACAGCTTGTAGAGCTAGCTCATACTTTGCTCACTCTATCTCGTTTTCTGTCTGCTCAATGGGGAGAATATCGTGTGCTCCGGGAGCACCTAAGGACAGGTGCTCCAGCGCGACCTCCGTCACTGGATCTAGGTCCAATGCTGATCTACAGATGCGCTGGACCTAAATGTAATTACTGGACTTCTTGGCGTCTTTCTGCAAAAAATGCGGAAGCTCTGACCATGGATGCTGGATCTGAGATCGAACTGCTGAGGCACTCCGGAGCTCAGATATTGTCCCCTGCTCAGTGGGTCCCCTTTTCTTTGCCGGCACACTTGCCATAGAGGTGGGGCCCAGTGACTCGGTGTCAGCCATACCGGAAGGAGGCGTGACAGGCAAACACATGACCTGAGAAAGAAGATGCATTCTAGCCGTTAGATTTCAATCCAGCAGTCGGAAAAGTCGACTCTAATTTTCTTTATTTGCCAAAAAATAGCCTGTCGTTTGTCCCTTGGATTTAATCTGATATATATTGCGGCGCCGCGAAACTAGACTGCCAGCTACAACGTGCTTACGTGCGCCGGCGAGACGCGATCGGCGACCGATGGGGCCAGCACGGGACTGGTCCGGGCTGCCGGAGGACCTCCTCCTCGTCGCCATGGCCGCTATGGAAGTCCCCGACGTCCTCCGCTCGGGAGCCGTCTGCTGCTCCTGGCGCTCCGCGTCCGCCACGTTCCGTCGTCTCCGTCTCCCCTCCACGGCGCTGAACCAGCCTCCGTGCCTGCTATACGCGTGCGATGCCTACGGAGCAGACGACGCCACGGCGCTCTACTCCCCCTCTGCCAACGCCACCTTCCGCCTGCCATCCTCGCTCCGCGGCGTCGTCGGGTCGGCGCACGGGTGGCTCTTCACTACCGACGAGGCGGCCAACCCCTACCTCCTCAACCCTCTCACCGGCGCCCGGGCCGCGCTCCCGCCCATCACCACTCTCGAGGGCGTGAAGATCCACAGCAACCCGGACGACGATGGCGGTGTACTCTACGACGTTGACCGCGGGATGCGGAGCTTCCCGAAAGTGAAACAGGCCAATGCGCGGACCGCGAAGGACTGGGTGTACGGCCGGGTCGCCATCTCCGCGGCGGGCGCGTCGCCGGGGTGCATCGTCTTGCTCGCACACACGCCGTGCGGAAGTCTCTCCTTCGCGAGGCCCGGCGACGAGAGCTGGACCTCGCTGCCTGAACCATACTCGACCACGGAGGTCGCCATTGCTGTCTACAACGAGAGGGATGGCCTGTTTTACACGCTATGCGAGGGCGGCGTCGTGTGCACCTTCGACCTGAGCAACCCGTCGTCCCCGGCGGTGCGGCGCATAGCATACGGTGCGAAGATGCATTCGTCAGGCAGCGCTGCTAGGCACTCGCACTACCTCCTGTTCACGCCGGGCAACGCCATCCTGGTGGTGACGAGGCGCTTTGCCAGGGCACTGGACACTCCGCGTGGCGGCGGCGTTGCCACCACTGACCTCTGGATCCACAAGGTCCGCGGTCGGGACTGGACAGGCTTGGGTGACAATGCTCTCATCCTCGGCCGGAACTCGCCGCTGTGCCTCCCGATCAAGGACTATCCCATGTTGCGCCCAAACTGCGCCTATCTGACGGACGATCTTCAGCAGCACTACACGCCAGTCAGGCGGCGCAACCTCGGCATCTGGGACTTCGAGACCGGGAGCCTGCAGAAGCTTGACGATCTCAGGCCTCTCCTTCCTTGGCTGGAAACACCACCACCAATTTGGATTACGCCATCTTTTTACTAGACTTGGCACATGAACATTTTTCCCTAGCCTTTAATTTGTTTCCCTTATGCCTTGCTCGGTTAAACCCTTCTAGGCCGCGGTTGTGGTTTCAGTGCGCTGGTCTTATGGGGTCTTGATGTAGGGTAAAACCCTAATCGGCCGATCTTTCACGAAAGGAGCGGATCCCGCGAAGAATACGAGAAACACGAGAGGGGGAAATGAGGGGAATCACAAGGGGAAACACGAGAGAATCACTCAATCAACAAGAAATAGTCACACATGTGCTAGATCCTCGAGTACATAAGAAAAGATATACGATCCACGGTCAACTAGGAACGATACACGGTAACCGGTCTTCTCCGTGAGGAGGTCTTGAAGTTCTTCTCCAAAAAGAGGTCTTGAATCCAAAGGGATCTTCTCCGTAGAGGCCGCGGTCTCTCTCATGGAGTAGATCCGATGTGGATGAGCAATGCTCTATCTCTAAAATGAGCTAAGCCAATGCTAACCCTAGAAAGTTGAGCGAGGAGGAGTATAGATAGTCTAGGGGGGAGAAGGGATACACGGGCCTCGGCCCTTCACTGTGCGCAGACAGGGGAGGCCGGATGTCTGGGCTGGTCGGGCCGGATGTCCGGGCTTTCAGGCGACGCCGGATGTCCGGGCTGGGGGGCCCGGATGTCCGGGCTAGAGTGGTGGCATTTGTTGCTCTCGGGTTCGGAGGGGCCGGATTTCCGGGCTGGTGGCCGGATGTCCGGGGGCTCAGGAGAGGTCGGATGTCCGGGTTGTCGAGGCCGGATGTCCAGGGCCTGTAGCTTCTGGCGGCTGTGCTTCTGTAGTGGTTGACGCTCCAGGGGCCGGATGTCCGGGGCCTGGGAGATGATCTTGGCTCCTTCCGTTGGTTCTCCTCATCCGTGGACTTGGGGACTTGTACATCTTCATGCGCATCTTCGAGAGGGTCCTCTTGGTGCCTAATCATGCACAACACCTCGGACTTAGGTAGTAGCCATGTCTCATGCATAGAGGGTGGAAGTTCGGAGAGGAGTGACGTCACCTTATCTTCGATAGCCTTGGCTCGGGCTCGGGCTCGGGTAATTGGTCCAAGTGGTGTCGTTGGAGGTGTAGGTGCGTCCATGGGGATGATCTTGGGATGCTCCGCATCATCTCCCCTCCCTTGGGGAAGATCCGTCCTCGGATCGAAATCCTCATCACCATGGTAGGGCGAGAGATCTTTGATGTTGAAGATGTCGCTCATGGAGTACTTGTCACGAGAGATGTCTATCTTGTATGCGTTGTTGTTGTAGCGTGCAAGCACCTTGAATGGTCCATCCGCGTGTGGTCGAAGTTTGGACTTGCGTTCTTGGGGAAAGCGGTCCTTGCGAAAGTGTAGCCACACGAGGTCTCCAATGTTGAATATCATAGGGTGCTTGTTGACGTTGAGCTTGGTCGCAAGGCGTTGTACTTGGCGCTCGATGGTGTTTCTTGTATCTTCATGCACCTTCTTGAGATGAGTCGCTCGTGGACTTGCGTCCAAATTGATGCGCTCTTGGAGTGGTAGAGGGAGAGTATCCAATGGTGACAAATGGTTGAATCCGTAGACGACCTCGAAAGGGGACTTGCCGGTTGTTGAGTGTCTTGCTCGGTTGTAGGCGAACTCGGCGATGGGTAGACACTCCTCCCACTCATTAATGTTCTTCTTGATGAGTACTCGAAGTAGAGCAGAGATTGTGCGGTTTGTCACCTCAGTTTGGCCGTCGGTTTGAGGATGATACGCCGTGGAGAAGAGTAGCTTGATTCCGAGCTTGGCGCATAGGGTCTTCCAAAAGTAGCTAAGGAACTTGACGTCGCGGTCCGAGACGATAGTCTTTGGCACACCATGTAGACGCAATATTTCCCTACAAAAGAGATTAGCAACATGTGAAGCATCATCTATCTTGTTGCAAGGAATAAAATGTGCCATTTTTGAAAAATGGTCCACAATGACAAATATGGAATCTTTCCCATTTCGAGTCCTAGGCAAACCAAGTACAAAGTCCATGCTAATGTCTTCCCATGGTTGGTATGGAATTGGTAGAGGCATATAGAGGCCATGAGATTGAGCTTTGGATTTAGCTTTGCGACATGTAGAGCATCGGTTGGTGAAACGATTGACATCCCGAAACATCTTTGGCCAAAAGTAGTTCTTCGAGAGCGTGGCAAACGTATTGTCATGTCCAAAATGTCCCATTAAGCCTCCTCCATGAGATTCCTGCAAAAGCAACAAACAAAGAGAGGACTCGGGGATGCAAAGTTTATTAGCTCTCATAAGATATCCATCTTTGATGTAATAGCGTTTCCAAGATGTATTCGACAAACACTTGGCATAAGGAGTAGCAAAAGTTGCATCATGCTCATACAAGTCTTTGATATGCTCGAAGCCAATGACATCAAACCCAAGTTGTGTAACAAGCATGCATATGCGGGAAAGAGCATCCGCGACAATGTTTTCTTTACCCTTGATGTACTTGATGGCATAAGGAAAAGACTCAATAAATTCACTCCATTTAGCATGACGCTTGTTCAACTTGGTTTGTCCCTTAAGATACTTGAGAGTCTCATGATCGGTATGAATGATAAACTCATGGGGACGAAGGTAATGTTGCCATTCATGCAAAACACGGACTAAAGCATATAGCTCTTTTTCATAGATGGGATAATTGAGATGCGCTCCGGAAAGTTTCTCACTAAAGTAAGCTATGGGACGCTTCTCTTGCGTTAACACACCTCCTATGCCATTACCACTAGCATCGCAATGAATCTCAAAAGGCTTGTTGAAATTGGGTAAAGCAAGCACGGGAGCATGAGTAAGAAAATTCTTAAGCTCATTGAATGCGGTATCTTGGGATGGTCCCCAAACAAAAGGCGCATTCTTCTTGCTCAAAGCATGCAAAGGCAAAGCAATGGTGCTAAAATCCTTCACAAAGTGAAGATAGAAACCCGCAAGGCCAAGAAAACTATGCACTTGATGCAAGTTGGTTGGTTGCGGCCAAGTCTTAATAGCATTGATCTTGGACTCATCAACATGAACACCCTTAGAAGAAACAACAAAACCCAAGAAAACGAGATTATCAACACCAAAAAGGCATTTCTCCATGTTAGCATAGAGGCGCTCTTTTCTAAGAGTTTGCAAAATGGTGCGGACATGGGTGACATGCTCTTTGATAGATTTGCTAAACACAAGAATGTCATCGAAGTAAACCACAACAAATATACCAATGTAAGGGCGAAAGACATGATTCATAAGGCGCATAAAAGTGCTCGGTGCTTCCGAAAGACCCATAGGCATGACTAACCACTCATACAAACCAAACTTGGTTTTGAAGGCGGTTTTACATTCATCACCCTCTTGTATGCGGATTTGATAATAACCACTCTTAAGATCAATTTTGGAAAATATAGTGGCACCGCTAAGCTCATCAAGCATATCATCTAGGCGTGGAATGGGGTACCTATAGCGAACGGTGATAGCATTGATAGGTCTACAATCGGAGCACATGCGAAAGCTACCGTCACGTTTTGGCACAAAAATGACCGGGACGGCACAAGGGCTCAAACTTTCACGCACATGTCCATGGTCGATGAGATGTTTTACTTGCCTTTGTATTTCTATGGTTTCTTCGGGGTTGACACGGTATGGAGCTTTGCTCGGAAGAGGTGCTCCGGGGATGAGGTCGATTCGGTGCTCAATGCCTCGTAGAGGAGGTAGACCCGGAGGTAGCTCATCGGGGAAAACATGTTGAAATTCCTGCAAAAGAGAAGACAACACTAGAGGAAGAGTGTGAGAAGTTTTAGTTTGTGGTGCATTGTGCTTGCACACGAGGACGTAGTGTAGGACACTAGATGGGTTCTCACACACTTCTCTTATCTCACGTTTGGTGGCAAATAGAACTAGGTTCTTGTTTTCGCTCATCGTGGAGGCACTCGATTTGGGCTTGTGGCGCTCACTCTCTTTTTGGTGGCTCGCTCTCTCACTATGATCTCCACGATGGGTGGCTTGCGTGTCGGCGATCACTTGACTTGGCGACATTGGACGGAGGACGTACTCCTTGCCCTTCATCTTGAAGATGTAGTGGTTCGTTCGGCTGTTGTGGACAACTCCTCTATCGAATTGCCATGGCCGTCCAAGGAGAAGATGACAAACGGTCATTGGAACGATGTCGCACTCCAAGGTGTCTTCGTAGGCGCCAATTTTGAAGGAGACTTGTACTCGGTGCTCGACTTGGATGGTGCCGGAGTCACTAAGCCATTGCACTTTGTATGGATGTGGATGCTTCGTCTTGGGCAATTGGAGCTTGGAGCAAAGTTCTTCACTTGTGAGATTATGAAAACTCCCTCCATCGATGATGACCTTGACGGATCGTCCATTGATGCCGGCCTTGGTGTGGAATATGTGGCATCGTTGGTCTTCTTCTTGGTGATGTTGGAGAGTCAAGACTTTGGAGACAACAAGTGCAGGACTTGAGTCTTCATCGCAAAAGACTTGTTCTTCTTCATTGTTCACTTGGCGGTGCATGGCGACTTGCTCAAGGGCTTCCATTTTGCCTTCACTCATGGAGTCATAAGTGCCATCGTCGTTGAAGACCATGGTTTGCTTGTTGGTGCACTCATAGGACTTGTGGCCTCGGCCTCCGCAAGTGAAACACTTGAAGGAACTCGTCTTGATGGTCTCATCGGTTGGGGTCTCATCGTAGGATGGCTTGTAGTTAAGAAGCTTTCTTGGAAGTCGACTTGTCGATGTTAGTAGTAGAAGGCTTTGTAGTCGGTGTTGGAGTCGTTGAAGCTTGGTTGTTGGAGAAGCCGTAGGACTTGGATGAGAACTTGGCATACTTGAAATCATCTTGCACTTGGCGTTCCGCTTTGGTAGCTTGGTGCACTAGCTCGATGAGATTTGAGTATGGTTGGAAGTCCGCGATCTTCTTGATGGGATGATTGAGTCCATTCAAGAAACGTGCCATTGTTTGCTCATCATGTTCCGTGACATTGGCTCTTATCATTGCAATCTCCATCTCCTTGTAGTATTATTCAACGCTCTTTGTTCCTTGCTTGAGTTGTTGGAGTTTCTTGAAGATGTCGCGGTTGTAGTAGGTAGGTACGAAGCGTGCTCTCATGACATCCTTCATTTGCGCCCAAGTAGTGATGGGTGGTTCACCTCTTGCCTCTCGGCGCTCTATAATTTGTTCCCACCAAATGAGGACATAGTCTTGGAACTCAAGGGATGTCATCGCGATCTTCTTCTCTTCTTCATAATTGTGCAAACGGAAGATCTTGACAACCTTCAATGCCCATGAAAGGTACTCTTCGGGATCGTTGCTTCCGTTGAACTTGGGCATGGTAAACTTGAGCTTGCCATAGCGTTGCTCTTCATTGTGTTGGGGTCGGGGATGATAACGCCCATGTTGTTGATGATTATTCAACTCGTGGTGCTCTTGGCGCGGAGGGTTATCATCGTCATGTTGTTCTTGTCGTGGAGGATCTCCAATGTCTTCATGCTCTGGATTGACTTGTTGTTCTTGGCGAGCTTGTGGAGGAGCTTGTCAAGCTTGAGGAGGAACTTGACGATGCACGCGAGCTTGAAGTCTTCGTTCTTGAATTTCTTCGTGAAGTGCTTCCTCTTGTTCACAGGCTTGTCGGCTTCGGTCGACTACGGCTCGACTCGAATCACGTAAAGCTTGTTGTGCCGCAAGTGCTTGAGCGTCACGGAGTTGTTGTTATTGACATTGTGCCTCGGCATCTTGAGCATTTTGGTGTAGACGCACTCGCTCTTCCTCTTCATGTTGGCGTTGTCGTTGCCGTTTTCGTGCTAGCGCAAAGGCCTCTTGAGTTTGACATTGTCGGCGCTCTTGAGAGTCGGTGTCGCGTAGGGGATTGAGGCTTGCTTGACGATCGGTGTGCGCGGCTCGGCGAAGAGTGTTTGATGTCGGTGTACTTGAGCCGGAGAGGGTGAAGTCGGAGTGTCGGCTTGAACGGCTCCTTCTTGAAGTGGAAGAAGAGCGATTGAGCAACAAAGCACGAATTTTGTCCATCCTTGCGTCATTCTCTTGCTTGTGATCGTCGAGCTTGTGGTCAAAGTAGTCTCTTGTACATTGCTCGGAAAGTCGCAAGTCGGCGGCAAGGTTGTCGATGCGTTCACTCATAGCTTGTTGCTCTTGATGCAAAGCACGTTGTGCACCAAAGAGGTGACTCTTGGTGACGAAGGAGTTCATGTCGTCGTCTTACTCCATGAAGAGTGGGTTGGTAGAAGTACTTGGCCTATCCATCATTCCAAGACAAATGTGAGTGGTAGAAAGAGAAGAACAAGTACCAAATGTACCTTGACCGAAGTTGAAAGTGGATCGAGGATCACTCCAATGTAGGACAAGGAAATAGCACCATTGGTACTAGATCTTATCGGTTTCTCACACCTACACAAGTAAAAGCTTTTGGTGGAGCTTGGTTAGGATGGTGGCACAAAATTTGATGCAATTGCAAGTGAGCTTCAATAATGTTGGGAAAGATTCGCAAGATGCAATGTAACAAGTAGACCCAGCATATAAGGTACACGGAAACACACACGCAAAAAGATAAGTGGGTTGTGCAACCAAGGGTGAGCCAAAATGTGGAATCCATAAAAATGCTCTTGTTGCACAACACTAGAGAGATGCTAGCACGATTGCACAATAGGCGGATACAAGAACTTGTGCACAACCTTCTTAGTAAAAATGCAACGACTTCTATCCCAAATATGCTCTATGCAAGGTGTTTCTATGATATGATCCAAGATGATCGAGTATGACAATCTTAATGTTGTAAGATGCTATGGTACTTGCTTAAAAGCTCTTTGCTTATCTTTTCTCTTTGCTTAAAAGCTTGTTTGGATCTTTGATGTTTGAGCTCTTTTCTCATGCAATGCTTGCCGAACCAAGATAGCAAATGAGTATGCGATGACAACTTTGTGACACAAGAGATGATACCAATATATGCAACAATGATGTATGTATGCTATGGGAAGTATGATCACTAATGTGCACAAGTCTCGTTGCCGGCAATACTCAATGGCTAGTCTCGATGGGTAAGCAACGCAAAGGAGTAAGGCTATGATGGCTATCAATGTAATGGCAAGAGTGATATGTCCAATACGAAGATGAGGTTACCGGTCTTGCTTCCGGTGTGGTGTCAAAATGGTGGCATGAATACCAAGGTGTAGTCGAGGTGGTCGTTGTTGATGACGATGTAGGACGGCGATGATGATGTAGGACGCGTCCGTGACGAAGATGAGCGGCGGTGATGTCGATGTTGAACCGTACCTAGTTAGCCGAAACACAAAAGGATACGGTACCGCAACTCAAATTCTCAAACCTCGAAGTAGCAAAAGTGTCGGAGAGCGAAATGGTCCATATGGTTGGGCGATGCGAAAGTGGTGGAGGTATGCGGAAGTATAAGTGGTCTATGGTGGGCACCGGAACAAAATTTGGTGAAAATGGACGGAAAATGGGGCGGTGGATGGAGATGTTGCTGCCAGGGGTCGGATGTCTGGGGGTGGGGGCGGATGTCCGGGCTCTGGATCTGTAACACCCCGAATATGTTTTTCCTAATATGTAATCCAACTCTTGCCATTTCCGGCGTTAAGTTATTTTATTTTCTCGGGTTCGGGTTTTTGTCTCCGTGTGTTGTTATCGTTGTCATGCATCTCATATCATGTCATCATGTGCATTGCATTTGCATACGTGTTCGTCTCATGCATTCGAGCATTTTTCCCCGTTGTCCGTTTTGCATTCCGGCGCTCCGTTCTCCTTCGGTGGTCATTTCTACCTTTCTTTCGTGTGTGGGGATTAAACATTTCCGGATTGGACCGAGACTTGCCAAGCGGCCTTTGTTTACTACCGGTAGACCGCTTGTCAAGTTTCGTACCATTTGGACTTCGTTTGATGCTCCAATGGTTAACCGAGGGACCGAGAAGGCCTCGTGTGTGTTGCAGCCCAACACCCCTTCATTTTGGCCCAAAACCCACCAAAACCCTCTCCATCACCTAGAGCGTTCGATCACGATCGCGTGACTGAAAACCGCACCTCATTTGGACTCTCCTAGCTCCTCCTTGTTGGGGAACGCAGTAATTTCAAAAAAATTCCTACGCACACGCAAGATCATGTGATGCATAGCAACAAGAGGGGAGAGTGTTGTCTACGTACCCACGCAGACCGACTGCGGAAGCATTGACACAACGTAGATGAAGTAGTCGTACGTCTTCACGATCCAACCGATCAAGCACCGAAAATACGGCACCTCCGAGTTCGAGCACACGTTCAGCTCGATGACGATCTCCGGACTCCGATCCAGCAAAGTGTCGGGGAAGAGTTATGTCAGCACGACGGCGTGGTGACGATCTTGATGTACTACAGCAGCAGGGCTTCGCCTAAACTCTGCTACAGTATTATCGAGGACTATGGTGGCTGGGGGCGCCGCACACGGCTAAGGAATAGATCACGTGGATCAACTTCTGTGTTCTAGGGTGCCTCTGCCTTAGTATATAAAGGACTAGAGGGGGGAGGCTGGACGGCCAAGGTGTGGCGCGCCAGGAGAGTCCTACTCCCTCTGGGAGTAGGATCCCCCCCCCCAATCCTAGTTGGAATAGGATTCGCGGAGGGGGAAAAGAGAGAGAGGGGGCCGGCCACCTCTCCTAGTCCTAATAGGACTAGGGGAAGGGGGAGGCACGCAGCCCATGTAGGGCTGCCTCTTCTCTTTTCCACTAAGGCCCATCATGGCCCATTTAGCTCCCGGGGGGTTCCGATAACCTTCCCGGTACTTCGGTAAAATCCCGATTTCACCCGGAACACTTCCGATATCCAAACATAGGCTTCCAACATATCAATCTTTACGTCTCGACCATTTCGAGACTCCTCGTAATGTCCGTGATCACATCCGGGACTCCGAACAACCTTCGGTACATCAAAATGCATAAACTCATAATATAACTGTCATCGTAACCTTAAGCGTGCGGACCCTACGTGTTCGAGAACAATGTAGACATGACCGAGACATGTCTCCGGTCAATAACCAATAGCGGGACCTGGATGCCCATATTGGCTCCTACATATTCTACGAAGATCTTTATCGGTCAGACCGCATAACAACATACGTTGTTCCCTTTGTCATCGGTATGTTACTTGCCCGAGATTCGATCGTCGGTATCCAATACCTAGTTCAATCTCGTTACCGGCAAGTCTCTTTACTCGTTCTGTAATACATCATCCCGACCCTAACTCATTAGTTGCAATGCTTGCAAGGCTTATGTGATGTGCATTACCGAGAGGGCCCAGATATACATCTCCGACAATCGGAGTGACAAAACCTAATCTCGAAATACGCCAACCCAACATGTACCTTTGGAGACACCTGTAGTACTCCTTTATAATCACCCAGTTACGTTGTGACGTTTGGCAGTACCCAAAGTGTTCCTCCGGTAAACGGGAGTTGCATAATCTCATAGTTATAGGAACATGTATAAGTCATGAAGAAAGCAATAGCAACATACTAAATGATCGGGTGCTAAGCTAATGGAATGGGTCATGTCAATCAGATCATTCTCTTAATGATGTGATCCCATTAATCAAATAACAACTCATTGTTCATGGTTAGGAAACATAACTATCTTTGATTAACGAGCTAGTCAAGTAGAGGCATACTAGTGACACTTTGTTTGTCTATGTATTCACACATGTATTATGTTTCCGGTTAATACAATTCTAGAATGAATAATAAACATTTATCATGATTATAAGGAAATAAATAATAACTTTATTATTGCCTCTAGGGCATATTTCCTTCAGTCTCCCACTTGCACTAGAGTCAATAATCTAGATCACATCACCATGTGATTAACTTTGATAGTTCACATCATCATGTCATTATCACCCATAGTTCACATCGCCATGTGACCAATACCCAAAGGGTTTACTAGATTCAGTAATCTAGTTCACATTGCTATGTGATTAACACCCAAAGAGTACTAAGGTGTGATCATGTTTTGCTTGTGAGAGAATCTTAGTCAACGGGTCTGCCACATTCAGATCCGCATGTATTTTGCAAATTTCTATGTCAACAATGCTCTGCTTGGAGCTACTCTAGCTAATTGCTCCCACTTTCAATATGTATCTAGACCGAGACTTAGAGTCTTCTAGATCAGTGTCAAAAACTTGCATCGACGTAACCCTTTATGACGAACCCTTTTTGTCACGTCCATTATCGAGAAACATATCCTTATTTCACTAAGGATAATTCTGACCGCTGTCCAGTGATCTACTCCTAGATCACTATTGTACTCCCTTGCCAAATCAGTGCAGGGTATACAATAGATCTGGTACACAACATGACATACTTTATAGAACCTATGGCCAAGGCATAGGGAATGACTTTCATTCTCTTTCTATCTTCTGCTGTGGTCGGGCTTTGAGTCTTACTCAACTTCACACCTTGTAATACAGGCAAGAACTCTTTCTTTGACTGCTCCATTTTGAATTACTTCAAAATCTTGTCAAGGTATGTACTCATTGGAAAAACTTATCAAGCGTCTTGATCTATCTCTATAGATCTTGAAGCTCAATATGTAAGCAGCTTCACCGAAGTCTTTCTTTGAAAAACTCCTTTCAAACACTCCTTTATGCTTTACAGAATAATTCTACATTATTTCCGATCAACAATATGTCATTCACATATACTTATCAGAAATGCCGTAGTGCTCCCACTCACTTTCTTGCAAATACGGGCTTCACTGCAAGTCTGTATAAAACTATATGCTTTGATCAACTCATCAAAGCATATATTCCAACTCCGAGATGCTTGCACCAGTTCACAGATGGATCGCTGGAGCTTGCACATTTTGTTAGTACCTTTCGGATTGACAAAACCTTCTAGTTGTATCGTATACAACTCTTCTTCAATAAATCCATTAAGGAATTCAGTTTTGTTTATCCATTTTCCAGATTTCATAAAATGCGGCAATTGCTAACATGATTCGGACAGACTTAAGCATAGATACGAGTGAGAATCTCTCATCGTAGTCAACACCTTGAACTTGTCGAAAAACCTTTTGCGACAATTCTAGCTTTGTAGATAATAACACTACTATTAGCGTCTGTCTTCCTCTTGAAGATCCATTTATTTTTATGGCTTGCCGATCATCGGGCAAATCCATCAAAGTCCATACTTTGTTCTCATACATGGATCATATCTCAGATTTCATGGCCTCAAACCATTTCGCGGAATCTGGGCTCATCATCGCTTCCTCATAGTTCGCAAGTTCGTCATGGTCTAGTAACATGACTTCCAGAACAGGATTACCGTACCACTCTGGTGCGGATCTTACTCTGGTTTACCTACGAGATTCGGTAGTAACTTGATCTGAAGTTACATGATCATCATCATTATCTTCCTCACTAATTGGTGTAGTAGTCACAAGAACAGATTTTTGTGATGAACTACTTTCCAATAAGGGAGAAGGTACAATTACCTTATCAAGTTTTCTACTTTCCTCCCACTCACTTCTTTCGAGAGAAACTCCTTATCTAGAAAGTTTCCGAATTTAGCAACAAAAGTCTTGCCTTCGGATCTGTGATAGAAGATGTATCCAATAGTTTCCTTTGGATATCCTATGAAGACACATTTCTCCGATTTGGGTTTGAGCTTATCAGGTTGAAACTTTTTTCACATAAGCATTGCAACCACAAACTTTAAGAAATAACAGTTTAGGTTTCTTGCCAAACCATAGTTCATACGGTGTCCTCTCAACGGATTTAGATGGTGCCCTATTTAACGTGAATGCAGTTGTCTCTAATGCATAACCCCAAAACGATAGTGATAGATCGGTAAGAGACATCATAGACCGCACCATATCTAATAAAGTACGGTTATGACGTTCGGACACACCATTACATTGTGGTGTTCCAGGTGGCATGAGTAGTGAAACTATTTCACATTGTTTTTTTAACTGAAAGCCAAACTCGTAACTCAAATACTCTTCTCTACGATCAGGTCGTAGAAACTTTATTTTCTTGTTATGATAATTTTTCACTTCACTCTGAAATTCTTTGAACTTTTCAAATGTTTCAGACTTATGTTTCATCAAGTAGATATACTCATATCTGCTCAAATCATCTGTGAAGATCAGAAAATAATGATACCTGTCGTGAGCCTCAATATTCATCGGACGACATACATCAGTATGTATGATTTCCAACAAATCTGTTGCTCGCTCCATTGTTCCGAAGAACGGAGTCTTAGTCATCTTGCCCATGAGGTATGGTTCGCAAGCATCAACTGATTCATAATCAAGTGATCCCAAAAGCCCATCAGCATGGAGTTTCTTCATGCGCTTTACACCAATATGACCTAAATGGCAGTGCCACAAATAAGTTGCACTATCATTATTAACTTTGCATCTTTTGGTTTCAATATTATGATTATGTGTATCACTACGATCGAGATCCAACGAACTATTTTCATTGGGTGTGTAACCATATAAGGTTTTATTCATGTAAACAGAACAACAATTTATTCTCTTACTTAAATGAATAACCGTATTACAATAAACATGATCAAATCATATTCATGCTGAACGCAAACACCAAATAACACTTATTTTAGGTTCAACACTAATCCCGAAATTATAGGGAGTGTGTGATGATGATCATATCAATCTTGGAACCACTTCCAACACACATCGTCACTTCACCCTTAACTAGTCTCTGTTTATTCTGCAACTCCCGTTTCGAGTTACTAATCTTAGCAACTGAACTAGTATCAAATACTGAGGGGTTGCTATAAACACTAGTAAAGTACACATCAATAAGATGTATATCAATTATACTTATGTTCACTTTGCCATCCTTCTTATCCGCCAATCACTTGGGGTAGTTCCGCTTCTAGTGACCAGTCTCTTTGCAGTAGAAGCACTTAGTCTCAGGCTTAGGACCAGACTTGGGCTTCTTCACTTGAGCAGCAACTTGCTTGCCGTTCTTCTTGAAGTTCGCCTTCTTCCCTTTGCCCTTTTCTTGAAACTAGTGGTCTTGTTAACCATCAACACTTGATGTTTTTCTTGATTTCTACCTTCGTCGATTTCAGCATCACGAAGAGCTTGGGAATTATTTTTGTCATCCCTTGCATATTATAGTTCATCACGAAGTTCTACTAACTTGGTGATGGTGACTAGAGAATTCTTTCAATCACTATCTTATCTGGAAGATTAACTCCCACTTGATTCAAGCGATTGTAGTACTCAGACAATCTGGGCACATGCTCACTAGTTGAGCGATTCTCCTCCATCTTTTAGCTATAGAACTTGTTGGAGACTTCATATCTCTTAACTCAGGTATTTGCTTGAAATGTTAACTTCAACTCCTGGAACATATCATATGCTCCATGATGTTCAAAACGTCTTTGAAGTCCCGATTCTAAGCCATTAAGCATGGTGCACTAAACTATCAAGTAGTCATCATATTGAGCTAGCCAAACGTTCACAACGTCTGCATCTGCTCCTGCAATAGGTCTGTCACCTAGCGGTGCATCAAGGACATAATTCTTCTGTGCAGGAATGAGGATAAACCTCAGATTACGGATCCAATCCGCATCATTGCTACTAACATCTTTCAACACAATTTTCTCTAGGAACATATCAAAAATAAACACAGGGAAGCAACAACGCGAGCTATTGATCTACAACATAATTTGCAAAATACTACCAGGACTAAGTTCATGATAAATTTAAGTTCAATTTAATCATATTACTTAAGAACTCCCACTTAGATAGACATCCCTCTAATCCTCTAAATGATCACGTGATCCAAATCAACTAAACCATGTCCGATCATCACGTGAGATGGAGTAGTTTCATTGGTGAACATCACTATGTTGATCATATCTACTATATGATTCACGCTCGACCTTTCGGTCTCCGTGTTCCGAGGCCATATCTGTATATGTTTGGCTCGTCAAGTATAACCTGAGTATTCCGTGTGTGCAACTGTTTTGCACCCGTTGTATTTGAACGTAGAACCTATCACACCCGATCATCACGTGGTGTCTCAGCACGAAGAACTTTCGCAACGGTGCATACTCAGGGAGAACACTTCTTGATAATTTAGTGAGAGATCATCTTAAAATGCTACCGTCAAACTAAGCAAAATAAGATGTATAAAAGATAAACATCATATGCAATCAAAATATGTGACATGATATGGCCATCATCATCTTGCTTCTTTGATCTCCATCTCCAAAGTACTGTCATGATCTATATCATCACCGGCATGACACCATGATCTCCATCATCTTGATCTATATCAATGTGTCGTCACGTGGTCGTCTCGCCAACTATTGCTCTTGCAACTATTGCTATCGCATAGCGATAAAGTAAAGCAATTATTTGGCGCTTGCATCTTATGCAATAGAGAGACAACCATAAGGATTTTGCCAGTTGCCGATAACTTCAACAAAACATGATCATCTCATACAACAACTTATATCTCATCATGTCTTGACCATATCACATCACAACATGCCCTGCAAAAACAAGTTAGACGTCCTCTACTTTGTTGTTGCATGTTTTACGTGGCTGCTGCGGGCTTAAGCAAGAACCAATCTTACCTACGCATCAAAACCACAACGATAGTTTGTCAAGTTGGTGCTGTTTTAACCTTCGCAAGGACCGGGCGTAGCCACACTCGGTTCAACTAAAGTTGGAGAAACTGTCACCCGCTGGCCACCTTTGTGCAAAGTACGTCGGGAGAACCGGTCTCGCGTAAGCGTACGCGTAATGTCGGTCCGAGCCACTTCATCCAACAATACCGCCGAACCAAAGTATGAAATGCTGGTAAGCAGTATGACTTATATCGCCCACAACTCACTTGTGTTCCACTCGTGCATATAACATCAACATATAAAACCTAGGCTCTGATGCCACTGTTGGGGAACGTAGTAATTTCAAAAAAAATCCTACGCACACGCAAGATCATGTGATGCATAGCAACGAGAGGGGAGAGTGCTGTCTACGTACCCACGCAGACCGACTGCGGAAGCGTTGACACAACATAGAGGAAGTAGTCGTACGTCTTCACGATCCAACCGATCAGGCACCGAAAATACGGCACCTCCGAGTTCGAGCACACGTTCAGCTCGATGACGATCCCCGGACTCCGATCCAGCAAAGTGTCGGGGAAGAGTTCCGTCAGCACGACGGCGTGGTGACGATCTTGATGTACTACAGCAGCAGGGCTTCGCCTAAACTCCGCTACAGTATTATCGAGGACTATGGTGGCTGGGGGCGCCGCACACGGCTAAGGAATAGATCACGTGGATCAACTTCTGTGTTCTAAGGTGCCTCTGCCTCAGTATATAAAGGACTAGAAGGGGGAGGCTGGCCGGCCAAGGTGTGGCGTGCCAGGAGAGTCCTACTCCCTCTGGGAGTAGGATTCCCCCCCCCCAATCCTAGTTGGAATAGGATTCGCGGAGGGGGAAAAGAGAGAGAGGGGGCCGGCCACCTCTCCTAGTCCTAATAGGACTAGGGGAAGGGGGAGGCGCGCAGCCCATGTAGGGCTGCCTCTTCTCATTTCCACTAAGGCCCATCATGGCCCATTTAGCTCCCGGGGGGTTCCGGTAACCTTCCCGGTACTCCGGTAAAATCCCGATTTCACCCGGAACACTTCCGATATCCAAACATAGGCTTCCAATATATCAATCTTTACGTCTCGACCATTTCGAGACTCCTCGTAATTTCCGTGATCAAATCCGAGACTCCTAACAACCTTCAGTACATCAAAATGCATAAACTCATAATATAAATGTCATTGTAACCTTAAGCGTGCGGACCCTACGGGTTCGAGAACAATGTAGACATGACCGAGACATGTCTCCGGTCAATAACCAATAGTGGGACCTGGATGCCCATATTGGCTCCTACATATTCTACAAAGATCTTTATCGGTCAGACCGCATAACAACATACGTTGTTCCCTTTGTCATCGGTATAATACTTGCCCGAGATTCGATCGTCGGTATCCAATACCTAGTTCAATCTCGTTACCGGCAAGTCTCTTTACTCGTTCTGTAATACATCATCTCGTAACTAACTCATTAGTTGCAATGCTTGCAAGGCTTATGTGATGTGCATTACCGAGAGGGCCCAGAGATACCTCTCCGACAATCGGAGTAACAAAACCTAATCTCGAAATACGCCAACCCAACATGTACCTTTGGAGACACCTGTAGTACTCCTTTATAATCACCCAGTTACGTTGTGACGTTTGGTAGTACCCAAAGTGTTCCTCCGGTAAACAGGAGTTGCATAATCTCATAGTTATAGGAACATGTATAAGTCATGAAGAAAGCAATAGCAACATACTAAACGATCGGGTGCTAAGCTAATGGAATGGGTCATGTCGATCAGATCATTCTCTTAATGATGTGATCCCGTTAATCAAATAACAACTCATTGTACATGGTTAGGAAACATAACCATCTTTGATTGACGAGCTAGTCAAGTAGAGGCATACTAGTGACACTTTGTTTGTCTATGTATTCACACATGTATTATGTTTCCGGTTAATACAATTCTAGCATGAATAATAAACATTTATCATGATTATAAGGAAATAAATAATAACTTTATTATTGCCTCTAGGGCATATTTCCTTCACTCCTATGCCTATGTAAAGACCCCCTCTGAAATTCTCCTTCTCCTTCCCCTGAAACCCTAGTCCCCTTCGTCTCCACGCGCCGGCGAACATATTTCCGTCCGGCCGGACACGTCCGAATCTGCCGCCGCCGCCACGTGTCACCACCTCATTCGCCGCCGCCCGGTGCCCACATAGCCGCCGCGGGCCAGCCTGGGCCCGGGGAGAGCCCCCCCGGCCCGAGCCGCCGCCTCCCGCGGGCAACTTCACCGCCGCCCGCG
>NC_057794.1:366911441-366913773 GCF_018294505.1 Triticum aestivum
CGCAAGCCTCGCAGCCCGCCGCCACCTCGCCGGCGTCGGAGGCCGCGCCGCATTGCCGTGGTCGCCATCGCCGGCTCCGGCCTCCTCCTCCCTCCTCGATGTCCGCGCCGCCCCGGCAAGTCCGAATCCGAGCTCCAGCGTCGTCCCCGCCCCCGGTGAATAGTTTTTCTGGCGATCCTCGTAATCCGTGCCCGGCTGGATCTAGATCTGGCAATTGCCTCGGTTGACTTTTGCCCCGAAACCCTAATTATTTTGCTATGTTCATCGCATCGTAACTTTGCATCCGTAGCTCCGTTTTGGAAGAATGCTATTTGAGATAATGGTCAGATCTCATTGCATCATTTTCATTTAAGTCCATCTTGATGCCCGAAATGCTGTTGGAAGAATGCTATTTGAGATAATGGTCAAATCTGCTGCTCCAATTAGATATTTGTCATTTTTGCCATGTTTAATGTGTGCATGATATGCCCCTGAGCTCTACATGTGTTTTGGTGAGCTCTACATGTGTTTTGGTATATGCTTTGCCATCTTTCTAGGGGTGCAGCCCATGTATTTTTGTGATGTGTGTGGTGACTATCACAAGCTTGCAAAGTGGTGCATTCGTTAATGCTGATTTGAGGGACTTAGCAATTCCACTAAGTCCTTGATCTGTTTATTTCAATATGTCATATGTTCATGTTGTTTACTAGTGATCTGTACCTCTTTTGAGGATGATCAGTAAGGATGTTTTGTTAATGTTGTAGTGCTCTATCCATCCGTGCCTTTGTTTGCAATTATGGAGCACCCTAGCTTGAGTCAATCGAGCTCTAATTTTGCTATTTCGTGAATCTGGGCAGATTCTCTACTTGTTAGCGATTTTGCCGAGGATGTTGTAGTTGATCCGTGCATGCTATGTTATTGTTCTTGCCATGTCTAGCTTGTATAATGTGTATTCTTGATGGGTGTATGCTTACATTGTCATGACTTGCTCTGTAGTGAGTGCATCGAGCTCGTAAACATGCCTACTTGATATCTGATTTTGCATGCTCCAGTTTTTCACTAAGTCTGAGAACTGATTATGTTTTTGCCATGTTCACATGCTTGCAAATGTATTTTCTGATCCCTTTTGGCTCAAGGTCACTAAGGGACTTTTGTTAAGCTCTTTGAGTAGCTCCATGCCATGCTTTACTTTGCCATGTTCAGGCCCTGTAGCATATAGTTTTCTGGCTCCAAAGTGTGCTACTTGATCTGAAATTCCAGACAAGTGTTAATTTCACTAAGTCTGAAATCTGTTTACCAAATGCTTTTTTGCCATGCTTGTTTGAACCTGTTAATGGATGAATTGGCCGTAGCTCAGTGTTCATCTTTTGTTAAGAATCATGAATGGATACCTTCCATGCATTTTGTTGCCATGTTTGAGTGATGTAGCATGTTCATCTTGTTGCATTTAGATGGCTAATTGTTGTATATCGCAGACCGGTGCCATATTTGAATTGCTTGCCATTTCCAAACTGTGACTCCAATTCCGGCGTTCTTTATATCGTTTTCAAGCAATTTCCTCTCACCTTTACAGTGGCACACTTGGATTTCCAAGTTGAGGCCAGCTTCTTTCAGTCCTTGTCAAATCTTGCATACGCATCACATGTCGCATCCCGCATAGCATACCATGTTTGCATCATATTGTTTGAGCTTTGCACGTGGTTGATTGTGTTCCGTTTGTTTGTTTGTCTTGTTTGGGTAGAGCCGGGAGACGAGTTCGCTAACGAGGATCCCGTTGAGTTTGCTTTCGAGGATCCAGTCAACTCTGACAACTTTGTAGGCAAGATGATCATACCCTCGAAATCACTACTATCTTTGCTTTGCTAGATGCTCGCTCTTTTGCTATGCCTATGCTATGATGCCTACCACTTGCTTATCATGCCTCCCAAATTGCCATGTCAAACATCTAACCCACCATGTCCTAGCAAACCATTGATTGGCTATGTTACCGCTCTGCTCAGCCCCTCTTATAGCGTTGCTAGTTGCAGGTGAAGATTGGAGACCGTTCCTTGTTGGAACATTATTTACTTGTTGGGATATCATTATATTATCTTGTTATCTTAATGCATCTATATACTTGGTAAAGGGTGGAAGGCTCGGCCTCTCGCCTAGTGTTTTGTTCCACTCTTGCTGCCCTAGTTTCCGTCATATCGGTGTTATGTTCCCGGATTTTGCGTTCCTTACGCGGTTGGGTGATAATGGGAACCCCTTGATAGTTCGCCTTGATTAAAGCTTTTCCAGCAATGCCCAACCTTGGTTTTACCATTTGCCACCTAGCCTCTTTTTCCCTTGGGTTTCCAGAGCCCGAGGGTCA
>NC_057794.1:366914025-366921219 GCF_018294505.1 Triticum aestivum
CGGGCCAGTGCTCCTCTGAGTGTTGGTCCAAACTAGAGTCCTGTGCAGCGCCCCCTCGGGGAAACCCGAGGTTTGGTTTTAGTTGTATGGAGCGCTCATCTGAGTGTGCCCTGAGAACGAGATATGTGCAGCTCCTATCGGGATTTGTCGGCACATTCGGGCGGTGTTGCTGGATTTGTTTTAACTTGTCGAAGTGTCTTGTAGAACCGGGATACCGAGTCTGATCGGAATGTCTCGGGAGGAGGTCTATTCCTTCGTTGACCGTGAGAGCTTGTCATGGGCTAAGTTGGGACTCCCTTGCAGGGATTTGAACTTTCGAAAGTCGTGCCCGCGGTTATGGGCAGATGGGAATTTGTTAATGTCCGGTTGTAGATAACTTGAACCTTAACTTAATTAAAATGAATCATCTGTGTGAGTTACCGTGATGGTCTCTTCTCGGAGGAGTCCGGGAAGTGAACACGGTGTTGGAGTAATGCTTGTCGCAGGTTATTCTTTAGTTATTCGTTCATGCTTTGCCTTCTCTTCTCGCTCTCTTTTGCGAACAGGTTAGCCACCATATATGCTAGTCGCTTGCTGCAGCTCCACATATTACCTTGCCTTACCTATAAGCTTAAATAGTCTTGATCGCGAGGGTGCGAGATTGCTGAGTCCATGTGGCTCACAGATTACTTCCAAACCAGATGCAGGGCCTGATGACTCCGTTCCAGATGACATGCTTGAGCTCAAGTGGGAGTTCGACGAGGACTCACGCCGTTACTATGTGTCTTTCCCTTATGATCAGTAGTGGTGCCCAGTTGGGGCGATCGGGACCGTGTCGCATGTTGGGTTGATCTTTTATTTTGGCGCCATAGTCGGGCCATGAGTGTTTGGTTGATGTAATGCTATTTATGTACTTTGATTGACGTGGCGAGTGTAAGCCAACTATGTATCTCCCCTTTTATTATTTATATATTACATGGGATGTTGTGAAGATTGCCTAACTTGCGACATTGCTTTCAATGCGGTTATGCCTCTAAGTCGTGCCTCGACACGTAGGAGATATAGCTGCATCGAGGGCGTTACAAGTTGGTAATCAGAGCCTTCCCCGACCTTAGGAGCCCCATTGCTTGATCATTTTTAGCGGCCGGGTTGTGTCTAGAAAAATGTTTTGAGTCATTTAGGAATTATATATCGGAGAGTTTAGGAATTCTTTTTACTCCTCAGACTCCTCATCGCTCTGGTAAGGCATCCTGACGTAGAGTTTTGACTCTTCTCTTCTCAAATTTCACTAAATTTTTTTTAGGATCACGCGGGTATCTTGGAATCATTCTGATGGTTTTGTGACGAGAACATTGTTCTTGGTGCCTCCTGTCTTTAGGGGTTGTGGCAGTGTCCCGGGGAGTTGAGCTCCGAGGTGTTGTTGTCACAATTTTATCGTTGCAGTTCTGGAATACCTAAGTTTAGTACACCGACATCGAAAATCTCTTTTATGTAGTTCGTTGGTGAGATAACCTCAACGCCACCCAGTACTGGGCGGGAGTTCGGGAGTATTGCCATAACTTGTATAACAGATGCGTTTCGAAGGTTGAGGTAGATGGTTTCCGAAGTTTTCTCGGTTATGTGTTGAAGGATGGATACAGCTGGATGTAGGAATTGCTAGTTTGGGTGAGATATTATGCTTCCCCTGTATCCCCAATACCTTATTGCATAACCGGAAAGGTTCGGGAGTTTCATAGGTGGGAATTCTTGTAGCTCTAGTTCTTCTTCCACGGATATTTGGTTTGAGATTGGGATTTCTTACCGAGTATTCGTTCTTGATCCGTACCTTGTTGATTTATTCCTCTACCTAAATTCTAAGTGGCTTCTCAATTTATGGATATGTGACCATTTCAAGTGGAATGCATTTGTTCTTATGTTCGGATGTGAAGAATATATGTTGCAATTTCAACCCGTTTGATTCAGCTTCATTTTATCTGTCAATGTGCTAACGGTTGTCACCCTCTTCAGGATGGCTCCCGCTAAGAGCAGCAATCAGAATCAGAATCAAGATCCGCCACCACCTCCTCCTCCTCCGGAGGCATGGCAAGCTGTGATGGCCGCAACCAATGCAAACACACAGTTGATCATGCAAGTTCTTCAAGAGCGCAATCAAGCGAACCAAGGCAACCAAGGCAACAATCAGAATCACTTTGCTACACTCAACCAGTTCCTTGCTAACGGGCCAAGGACTTTCAGCAATTGTGTTGAGGCAACTGATGCTGACGATTGGCTCGTGGATCTGTGCAAGCATTTCGAGTGCAGTAACATCAGGCCTGAGGACTTCGTCAAATTCGCTTCCTTCCAACTCAAAGACCAAGCTGCAGAATGGTTCCAGCAGTACAAGGATTCAAGAGGAGGCCATGTGATTACCTGGGATGAATTCCGTCAAGACTTCAAAGCTCATCATATCCCTCAGAGCATGGTTGAAAGCAAGCGTGAGGAATTCCCCAACCTGAAGCAAGGCTCTTTGTCTGCCTATGACTACAACAAGTTGTTTCAGAAGCTCGCCCGCTTTGCTAAGCAGGACGTCCCTGACGAGAAGAGCATGATATACCAGTTCAAGGGTGGTCTCAGAGAAGAAATCCAGCTAGCTCTTGTTCTCTTTGAGCCCTTGAGGTACGATGAGTTCTACAACATGGCATTGAAGCAAGAGACTGCTCAACTAGGTGTGATGCTTCCAAGAAGCGAGTCAGAGATGCTACTCCTTCTTCCTCTACTCAAGTGGCCAAGCAGCAGAAGTATTGGCTTCCTCCTCCTCCGTTCCGTCAGTCGTATCAGAAGAGCAAAGGTGGCAGTGGATCTTCCCACCCACCCAACCCTGACTTTCAGAACAAGACTTCGTCTCAAGCTCCAAGATCGAGTGCTCCATATCACCGTCCGCTTTCAGAGGTCACATGCAACAAGTGCCAACAGAAGGGTCACTATGCCAACAAATGCTTCAATCAGAGGCGTCTCCCTCCTCCTCCTCCTGTGAGATCGGCAAGTACAGCTGTGGTCAAGCATAACCCCAAGTATGACAAGGTTAATATGGTGAATGCAGCTCAGGCAGAGGATTCATCAGATGTCATCATGGGTAACCTTCCTATTAATGATATCCCTGCAAAAGTTCTTTTTGACACTGGTGCATCGCATTGTTTCATTTCCAAACCTTTTGCATCTAAGTATGAGTGCGATTATCAGTATATGCAAAGTTCCTTGCAAATTGTGTCACCGGGCAAGCAAATGATAGCTAATACCTGCATCCCGGATGTTACTATCACGTTGGGCGACTACAAATTTCTAGCTTCTCCTATTGTTCTGGGCGACTCGGATATTGATCTTATTCTCAGAATGGATTGGCTTTCTAAGCACAAGGCGCATCTCGATTGTGCAGCCAGGCAGATTCAATTGACTCATTCGTCTGAGGATGTAATTGTCTTTGCCACTCGTGATGATACCATCCGTCTGTTCTCTCTCAATGAGAAGGGTGAATTGGATGCCATCTCTCAAATCCCAGTCGTTTGCGAATATCAAGACGTCTTTCCAGAAGAGCTTCCAGGAATGCCTCCGCACCGGCCAGTTGAATTCGTCATCGATCTTGAGCCTGGCACGGAACCGGTTTGCAAGCGTCCTTACAAGCTCGGACCTGAAGAGTTGAAGGAGCTGAAGAAGCAACTCGATATTCAAGAGCGAATAGGTCTCATCCGACCTAGTTCTTCTCTGTGGGGTTGTGGTGTTCTTTTTGTGAAGAAGAAGGATGGAACGGACTGACTTTGTGTTGATTACCGTCCATTGAACAAGAAGACCATCAAGAACAAATACCCACTTTCCAACATCAACGAGTTGTTCGAACAACTCAAAGGTGCCCAAGTATTCTCCAAGCTTGATCTCCGTATGGGTTATCACCAGATTCGAATCCGTGAGCAAGATATTCCCAAGACGGCTTTCAGGACAAGCTATGGTTCATATGAATACACTGTCATGTCTTTTGGCCTCGTCAACGCTCCTCCGACTTTCTCTCGCATGATGAACTTCATCTTCAACGCCTACACCAATGACTTTGTTTTGGTCTATCTCGATGATATTCTGGTCTTTTCGAAGAACAAGGAAGATCATGCTAAGCACTTGCTTTTGGTACTCGATAAGCTCAGGGAACACCAGTTCTACGCCAAGTTCTCCAAGTGCGAATTTTGGCTTGATGAGGTTCTTTATCTTGGGAATATCATCTTGGCCAAGGGCATTGCGGTGAATCCTGAGAAGGTGTCTGCAATTGTTAATTGGGAACCACCTCAGAACATGAAGCAACTCCGTAGCTTCCTCGGTCTCGCAAGCTACTGTCGAAGATTCATTGAAAACTTTTCTAAGATCGCGAAGCCTCTCTCAAATCTTCTCCAGAAGCACGTCAAGTACGTTTGGTATCCGTAATGTGACATCGCTTTCAACACCTTGAAAGAGAAATTGGTCACTGCTCCAGTTCTGACTCCTCCTAATGAATCCAAACCGTACGAGGTCTTTTGCGATGCCTCTCCCGAAGGTCTTGGCGCAGTGTTGATGCAAGAGAAGAAAGTTGTGGCTTATACCTCTTGCCAGTTGAAGCCCAATGAGAAGAACTACCCCACTCATGACCTCGAGTTGGCGGCAGTTGTGCATGCTCTTTTGACTTGGAGACATCTCCTATTGGGAAGAAAAGTGGACATTTTCACTGACCACAAGAGTCTCAAGTACATCTTCACTCAGCCTAATCTCAACCTCAAGCAAACTCGATGGGTCGAAATGATTCAAGAGTATAATCCGAGTATCGAGTATACTCCAGGCAAGGCCAATGTGATTGCTGACGCATTGAGCAGGAAGGCTTATTGGAACAGTCTAATTCTCAAGCCTTATCAACCCGAGCTTTGTGAAGCTTTCCGCAAACTTAATCTGCAAGTTGTTCCTCAAGGTTTCCTTGCCAACATTCAAGTCTCTCCTACCTTGGAAGACCAGATTCGCCAAGCCCAGCTTCTTGATGCTATGGTGAAAAAGGTGAAGATTGGGATTGCCAAGAGTCAACCCAAGTACAAGTGCTACCGCCTTGATGACAAGGATACTCTCTTCTTCGAGGATCGTATTGTTGTGCCCAAAGGTGACCTTCGTAAAGTGATCGTGAACGAGGCTCACAATTCACTCCTCTCCATCCACCCTGGGAGCACGAAGATGTATCAGGACCTCAAGCAGGCTTATTGGTGGACTCGAATGAAGCGCGAGATTGCTCAGTTCGTGAATGAATGTGATGTCTACAGAAGAGTGAAGGCAGAACACCAAAGGCCAGCTGGTCTCCTCCAACCTCTTGCCATTCCAGAATGGAAGTTCGACCACATTGAGATGGACTTCATGACTGGGTTTCCAAAGTCCAAGCATGGCAATGATGCTATATTCGTTGTCATCGACAAACTCATTAAATTGGCTCACTTTCTGCCTATCAAAGAGTCTATCACTGCAGCTCAGTTGGCGGAGCTCTATACCTCTCGAATTGTCTCTCTGCACGGTATTCCACAAGTGATCTCTTCAGACCGTGGCAGCATCTTTACCTCCAAGTTTTGGGATTCTTTCCAGAAGGCCATGGGCACCAACATCCGCTTCAGCACAGCTTTCCATCCTCAAACTAGCGGTCAAGTCGAGCGTGTCAACCAGATTCTTGAAGATATGCTCAGGGCTTGTGTGATCTCCTTCGGCATGAAGTGGGAGCATTGTCTTCCATATGCTGAATTCTCCTACAACAACAGTTTTCAAGCAAGTTCGGGCAAGGCCCCATTTGAAATTCTGTATGGCAGGAAGTGCCATACCCCTCTCAACTGGTCTGAAACCGGTGAACGTCAACTCCTGGGAAATGACTTAATCACAAACGCAGAGGAAATGTGTAAAGTCATTCGAGATAACCTCAAAGCAGCCCAATCGCGCCAGAAGAGTTACTATGATAGTAAGCACCGTGATAGGGCTTTCGAGATCGGAGATCATGTTTACTCCGCATCTCTCCTATGAAAGGTACTCATCGCTTCGGTATCAAAGGGAAGCTTGCCCCTAGATACGTGGGACCTTTCAAGATCGTTAGCAAGAGAGGCGATCTCGCCTATCAACTCGAGATTCCTTCAAACTTTGCAAATGTGCATGACGTGTTCCATATCTCTCAGCTCAGAAAGTGCTTCAAGACTCCTGACCGCACCGTCAACTTCGAAGACATTGAGCTCCAAGAAGATCTCTCTTATCGTGAGCACCCCGTTGCTATTCTTGAAGAGACTAAACGCAAGACTCGCAACAAGTCAATCAAATTCCTCAAAGTCAAGTGGTCACACCATTCCGACCGTGAAGCTACCTGGGAACGCGAGGATCACCTCCGTTCTGAATACCCGGTGTTCTTTCAGTCCTAGATCTCGGGACGAGATCCTTTCGTAGTGGTGGAGTGTCGTAACACCCCGGATATATTTTTCCTAATATGTAATCCAACTCTTGCCGTTTCCGGCGTTAAGTTATTTTATTTTCTCGGGTTTAGGTTTTTGTCTCCGTGTGTTGTTATCGTTGTCATGCATCTCATATCATGTCATCATGTGCATTGCATTTCCATACGTGTTCGTCTCATGCATTCGAGCATTTTTCCCCGTTGTCCGTTTTGCATTCCAGCGCTCCGTTCTCCTCCGGTGGTCATTTCTACCTTTCTTTCGTGTGTGGGGATTAAACATTTCCGGATTAGACCGAGCCTTGCCAAGCGGCCTTGGTTTACTACCGGTAGACCGCCTGTCAAGTTTCGTACCATTTGGACTTCGTTTGATGCTCAAACGGTTAACCGAGGGACCGAGAAGGCCTCGTGTGTGTTGCAGCCCAACACCCCTCCATTTTGGACCAAAACCCACCAAATACCTCTCCATCACCTAGAGCGTTCGATCACGATCGCGTGGCCGAAAACCGCACCTCATTTGAACTCTCCTAGCTCCTCCTATGCCTATATAAAGACCCCCTCCGAAATTCTCCTTCTCCTTCCCCCGAAACCCTAGTCCCCTTCGTCTCCACGCGCCGGCGGACATATTTCCGTCCGGCCGGACACGTCCGAATCTGCCGCCGCCACGTGTCACCACCTCATTCGCCGCCGCGCGGGCCTGCCTGGGCCCGGGGAGAGCCCCCCGGCCCGAGCCGCCGCCTCCCGCGGGCCACTTCACCGCCGCCTGC